>NC_039364.1:259691301-259693360 GCF_003573695.1 Papaver somniferum | reverse complement strand
CCCCCCCCCCCCCCCCCCCAGCAGGTCTTACAGATTCACTTCATAGTTATCATGATAAGAATGTTAACCCTAAATCAAACTATCATGTTAAGAATATTAACCCTACAACAATCCACATATGAATCAAACTTAAAAAAACAAACTATCATGTTACAAATCAAACTTAAAATAAACACCAAACAACTGACAACCGCTGGTTGGGATACCGAAGCCCTGCGCAATTCTCAGTTGAGAATAAGCCAGGAGTTCGGTACTCCCACCAGCGACAATTACATATTTACTTGATGGTATCAAAAACAAGCATCATGTTCACACGACTAACAACTTTAACATATAAAATACACATATGAATCGGTTCTGACTGGTAAACACAGATGAATCGGTTCTGTACAAAACCCTAACTCGGCTCAGAAAATAAATCTAAATCAAATTCTAAATCAAACAAAGTGAAAATGAAAAACTCTAAAACAAGCTCTGAATAGGTTTTTTACATCTGAATAGGTTTTGTAAAAACCCTAACTCGGGTAAGAAAATAAAACCCTAATCAATCAATCCCTATATCAAACACAGAATAAAGTGAAAACTCTAAATCTAACTCTAAATCATACATTTCGAATCAAAACTAATCAGAAATGAAACATAAATGAAAAATTAAACTCTAATCAGGAGAGATTTAAACCTAAGGATGAAGCTGAGAGATTTGGTGATACGAACTCTTTTTCTATGATGTTGGGGTGAAGTTTCGGGTGAAGTTTGAGGTGAAGTTGGGGTTTGAGGTGAGTTGGGGTTTGTTTTCTGAGTTGCAGAGCAAAAGTTGCAGAGACGGAGAGAACAAAGATGGAGAGAAAGAGAAAGAGAAAGAAAAGAAATGAGAGAAAAAATTTGGTCTATGGTCAAAAGTCTTCTCATTAAGGGCTGTTTGGGTGGGAAACCAAATTTGGTTCAAAATTTAGAAGGATGTGCCCAAATTTAGGCGGGCTGTTTGGGTGGGAAACACACAATCCGCATGATAATTTTTTTATCCGTTATATTAAAATTTGGACAATCCCATTGGTTGAAACAAAACATACGGATTGAGAAGAAAACACAAAATTTGTTAAACCAAACAAGGCTTCCCACCGTTAGATTGGCTTGTGATTTAATTTCCTTAAATTTGGTTCGTTGGATTAAAAACAATTATAATAAAACCATTTGAAAGGTATAATATCAAAATTCTAATGACTTCGGCTTCAAACCTGACCACGAACTATGAATCGTAAGCGTCTGAAATGGGTTCTGACTTATAATTTAGCAGGAGTGGACTACTATGAGACTAGAACTTCGCATGAACGATAGATCTTTAGCAGTTTACGCGTAAGATTCCATGAGAATATTCTCATGGACACCTAAACACACACGAATTTGAAAACTTCGAGAAGTGAACTTGTCCGGAGATCGAAACATGGCCAGGAGTGGAATACTATGAGACTAGAACGTCGCATGAACGATGGATCTTTAACAGTTTACGCGTAAGATTCAACGAGAATATTCTTACGAACCCCTAAACACACACGAATTCTCAAACTTCGAGAAGTGAACTTGTCCGGAGATCGAAACCTGACCAGGAGTGGACTACTATGAGACTAGAACTTCGCATGAACGATGGATCTTTAGCAGTTTACGCATAAGATTCCATGAGAATATTCTCATGGACCCCTAAACACACACGAATTCGCAAACTTCGAGAAGTGAATTTGTCCGAAGATCGAAACCTGGCTGGGAGTGGACTACTATGAGACTAGAACTTCGCATGAACAATGGATCTTTAGAAGTATACGCGTAAGATTTCATGAGAATATTCTCATGGACCCATAAACACACACGAATTTGCAAACTTCGAGAAGTGAACTTGTCCGGAGATCAAAACCGGCCAGGAGTGGACTACTATGAGACGAGAACTTCGCATGAACGATGGATCTTTAGCAGTTTACGCGTAAGATTCCATGAGAATATTCTCATAGACCCCTAAACACACACGAATTCGCAAACTTCGAGAAGTGAACTTTTCCGGAGATCGAAA
>NC_039364.1:259664603-259691114 GCF_003573695.1 Papaver somniferum | reverse complement strand
GATTCCATGAGAATATTCTCATGGACCCCTAAACACACACGAATTCGCAAACTTCGAGAAGTGAACTTGTCCGGAGATCGAGACCTGGCCAGGAGTGTACTACTATGAGACGAGAACTTCGCATGAACGATGGATCTTTAGCAGTTTAAGCGTAAGATTCCATGCGAATATTCTCATGGACACCTAAACACACACGAATTCGCAAACTTCGAGAAGTAAACTTGTCCGGAGATCGAAACCTGGCCAGGAGTGGACTACTATGAGACTAGAACTTCGCATGAACGATGTATCTTTAGAAGTTTACGCATAAGATTCCATGAAAATATTCTCATGGACACCTAAACACACACGAATTCACAAAGTTCGAGAAGTGAACTTGTCCGGAGATCAAAACCTGGCCAGGAGTGGACTACTATGAGACGAGAACTTCGCATGAACGATGGATCTTTAGCAGTTTACGCATAAGATTCCATGAGAATATTCTCATAGACCCCTAAACACACACGGATTCGCAAACTTCGAGAAGTGAAATTTTCCGGAGATCGAAACCTGGCCAGGAGTAGATTATTATGAGACGAGAACTTCGCATGAACGATGGATCTTTAGCAGTTTACGCGTAAGATTCCATGAGAATATTCTCATGGACCCCTAAACACACACAAATTCGCAAACTTCGAGAAGTGAACTCGTCCGGAGATCGAGACCTGGCCAGGAGTGTACTACTATGAGACGAGAACTTCGCATGAACGATGGATCTTTAGCAGTTTACGCGTAAGATTCCATGAAAATATTCTCATGGACACCTAAACACACACGAATTCGTAAACTTCGAGAAGTGAACTTGTCCGGAGATCGAAACCTGGCCAGGAGTGGACTACTATGAGACTAGAACTTCGCGTGAATGATGGATCTTTAGCATTTTACGCGTAAGATTCCATGAGAATATTCTCATGAACCTATAAACACACACAAATTTGAAAACTTCGAGAAGTGAACTTTTGCGGATATCGAAACCTGGCTAGGAGTGGATTACTATGAGACGAGAACTTCGCATGAATGATGGATCTTTAGCAGTTTACGCGTACGATTCCATGAGAATATTCTCATGGACCCCTAAACACACACGAATTCGCAAACTTCGAGAAGTGAACTTGTCCGGAGATCGAAACCTGGCCAGGAGTGTACTACTATAAGACGAGAACTTCGCATGAATGATGGATCTTTAGCAGTTTACGCGTAAGATTCCATGAGAATATTCTCATGGACCCCTAAACACACACGAATTCTCAAACTTCGAGAAGTGAACTTGTACGGAGATCGAAACCTGGCCAGGATTGGACTACTATGAGACGAGAACTTCGGATGAACGATGGATCTTTACAAGTTTACGCGTAAGATTCCATGAGAATATTCTCATGAACCCCGAAACACACAGGAATTCGCAAACTTCGAGAAGTGAACTTGTTCGGAAATCGAAACCTGGCCAGAAGTGTACTACTATGAGACGAGATCTTCGCATGAACGATGGATCTTTAGAAGTTCACGCGTAAGATTCCATGAGAATATTCTCATGGACCCCTAAACACACACGAATTCGAAAACTTCGAGAAGTGAACTTGTCCGAAGATCGAAACCTGGCCAGGAGTGGACAACTATTAGACTAGAACTTCGCGTGAACGATGGATCTTTAGCAGTTTACGCGTAAGATTCCATGAGAATATTCGCATGAACCTCTAAACACACACGAATTCGCAAACTTCGAGAAGTGAACTTTTCTGGAGATCGAAACCTGACAAGGAGTGGACTACTATGAGACGATAACTTCGCATGCACGATGGATCTTTAGCTGTTTACGCGTAAGATTCCATGAGAATATTCTCATGAACACCTAAACACACACGAGTTCGCAAACTTCGAGAGGTGAACTTTTCCGGAGATCGAAACCTGGCCAGGAGTGTACAACTATGAGATGAGAACTTCGCATGAACGATGGATCTTTAGCAGTTTACGCATAAGATTCCATGAGAATATTCTCATGGACACATAAACACACACGAATTCGCAAACTTCGAGAAGTGAACTTGTCCGGAGATCGAAACCTGGCCAGGACTGGACTACTATGAGACGAGAACTTCGCATGAATGATGGATCTTTAGCAGTTTACGCGTAAGATTCCATGAGAATATTCTCATGGACTCCTAAACACACACGAATTCGGAAACTTTGAGAAGTGAACTTGTCCGGAGATCGAAACCTGGCCAGGAGTGGACTACTATGAGACGAGAACTTCGCATGAACGATGGATCTTTAGCAGTTTACGCGTACGATTCCATGAAAATATTCTCATGGACCCTTAAACACACACGAAATCGCAAACTTCGAGAAGTGAATTTTTACGGAGATCGAGACCTGGCCGGGAGTGTACTACAATGAGACGAGAACTTCGCATGAAAGATGGATCTATAGCAGTTTACGCGTAAGATTCCATGAGAATATTCTCATAGACCCCTAAACACACACGAATTCGCAAACTTCGAGAAGTGAACTTTTCCGGAGATCGAAACCTGGCCAGGAGTGGACTACTATGAGATGAGAACTTCGCATGAACGATGGATCGTTAGCAGTTTACGCGTACGATTCCATGAGACTATTCTCATGGACCCTTAAACACACACGAAATCGCAAACTTCGAAAAGTGAATTTGTCCGGAGATCGAGACCTGGCCGGGAGTGTACTACTATGAGACGAGAACTTCGCATGAATGATGGATCTTTAATAGTTTACGCGTAAGATTCCATGAGAATATTCTCATAGACCCCTAAACACACACGAATTCGCAAACTTCGAGAAGTGAACTTTTCCGGAGATCGAAACTTGGCCAGGAGTGGACTACTATGAGACGAGAACTTCGCATGAATGATGGATCTTTAGCAATTTACGCGTAAGATTCCATGATAATATTCTCATGGATCCATAAACACACACGAATACGCAAATTTCGAGAATTGAACTTGTCCGGAGATCGAGACCTGGCCAGGAGTGTACTACTATGAGACGAGAAATTCGCATGAACGATGGATCTTTAGCAGTTTACGCGTAAGATTCCATGAGAATATTCTCATAGACCCCTAAACACACACGAATTCGCAAACTTCGAGAAATGAACTATTCCAGAGATCGAAACCTGGCCTGGAGTGGACTACTATGAGACGAGAACTTCGCATGAATGATGGATCTTTAGCAGTTTACGCGTAAGATTCCATGAGAATATTCTCATGGATCCATAAACACACACGAATACGCAAATTTCGAGAAGTGTACTTGTCCGGAGATCGAGACCTGGCTAGGAGTGTACTACTATGAGACTAGAAATTCGCATGAACGATGGATCTTTAGCAGTTTACGCGTAAGATTCCATGAGAATATTCTCATAGACCCCTAAACACACACGAATTCGCAAACTTCGAGAAGTGAACTATTCCAGAGATCGAAACCTGGCCTGGAGTGGACTACTATGAGACGAGAACTTCGCATGAATGATGGATCTTTAGCAGTTTACGCGTAAGATTCCATGAGAATATTCTCATGGATCCATAAACACACACGAATACGCAAATTTCGAGAAGGGAACTTGTCCGGAGATCGATACCTGGCTAGGAGTGTACTACTATGAGACGAGAAATTCGCATGAACGATGGATCTTTAGCAGTTTACGCGTAAGATTCCATGAAAATATTCTCATAGACACCTAAACACACACGAATTCGCAAACTTCGAGAAGTGAACTATTCCAGAGATCGAAACCTGGCCTGGAGTGGACTACTATGAGACGAGAACTTCGCATGAATGATGGATCTTTAGCAGCTTACGCGTAAGATTCCATGAGAATATTCTCATGGATCCATAAACACACACGAATACGTAAATTTCGAGAAGTGAACTTGTCCGGAGATCGAGACCTGGATAGGAGTGTACTACTATGAGACGAGAAATTCGCATGAACGACGGATCTTTAGCAGTTTACGTGTAAGATTCCATGAGAATATTCTCATGGACACCTAAACACATACGAATTCGCAAACTTCGAGAAGTGAACTTGTCCGGAGATCGAAACCTGGCCAGGAGTGTACTATTATGAGACGAGAACTTCGCATGAACGATGGATCTTTAGCAGTTTACGCGTAATATTCCATGAGAATATTCTCATGGACCCCTAAACACACACGAATTCTCAAACTTCGCGAAGTGAACTTGTCCGGAGATCGAAACCTGGCCAGGAGTGGACTACTATGAGACGAGAACTTCGCATGAACGATGGATCTTTAGCTTTTTACGCGTAAGATAGCATGAGAATATTCTCATGAACACCTAAACACACACGAATTCGCAAACTTCGAGAAGTGAACTTTTCCGGAGATCGAAACCTGGCCAGGAGTGGAATACTATGATACTAGAACTTTGCATGAACGATGGACCGTTAGAAGTTTACGCGTAGGATTCCATGAGAATATTCTCATGGACCCCTAAACAAACACGAATTCGCAAACTTCGAGAAATGAACTTGTCCGGAGATCGATACCTGGCAAGGAGTGTACTACTATGAGACGAGAAATTCGCATGAACGATGGATCTTTAGCAGTTTACGAGTAAGATTCCATGAGAATATTCTCATGGACACCTAAACACACACGAATTCGCAAACTTCGAGAAGTGAACTTGTCCGGAGATCGAAACCTGGCCTGGAGTGGACTACTATGAGACGAGAACTTCGCATGAACGATGGATCGTTAGCAGTTTACGCGTACGATTCCATGAGACTATTCTCATGGACCCTTAAACACACACGAAATCTTAAACTTCGAAAATTGAATTTGTCCGGAGATCGAGACCTGGCCGGGAGTGTACTACTATGAGACGAGAACTTCGCATGAACGATGGATCTTTAGCAGTTTACGCGTAAGATTCCATGAGAATATTCTCATAGACCCCTAAACACACACGAATTCGCAAATTTCGAGAAGTGAACTTTTCCGGAGATCGAAACTTGGCCAGGAGTGGACTACTATGAGACGAGAACTTTACATGAACGATGGATCTTTAGCAGTTTACGCGTAAGATTCCATGAGAATATTCTCATGGATCCATAAACACACACGAATTCGCAAACTTCGAGAAGTGAACTTGTCCGGAGATCGAAACCTGGCCAGGAGTGTACTACTATGAGACGAGAACTTCGCATGAACGATGGATCGTTAGCAGTTTACGCGTAGGATTCCATGAGAATATTCTCATGGACCCCTAAACACACACGAATTCGCAAACTTCGAGAAGTGAACTTGTCGGGAGATCGAGACCTGGCCAGGAGTGTACAACTATGAGAAGAGAACTTCACATGAACGATGGATCTTTAGCAGTTTACGCATAAGATTCCATGAGAATATTCTCATGGACACATAAACACACACGAATTCGCAAACTTCGAGAAGTGAACTTGTCCGGAGATCGAAACCTGGCCAGGACTGGACTACTATGAGACGAGAACTTCGCATGAATGATGGATCTTTAGCAGTTTACGCGTAAGATTCCATGAGAATATTCTCATGGACTCCTAAACACACACGAATTCGGAAACTTTGAGAAGTGAACTTGTCCGGAGATCGAAACCTGGCCAGGAGTGGACTACTATGAGACGAGAACTTCGCATGAACGATAGATCTTTAGCAGTTTACGCGTACGATTCCATGAGAATATTCTCATGGACCCTTAAACACACACGAAATCGCAAACTTCGAGAAGTGAATTTTTCCGGAGATCGAGACCTGGCCGGGAGTGTACTACAATGAGACGAGAACTTCGCATGAACGATGGATCTTTAGCAGTTTACGCATAAGATTCCATGAGAATATTCTCATGGACCCCTAAACACACACGAATTCGCAAACTTCGAGAAGTGAATTTGTCCGGAGATCGAAACCTGGCTGGGAGTGGACTACTATGAGACTAGAACTTCGCATGAACAATGGATCTTTAGAAGTATACGCGTAAGATTTCATGAGAATATTCTCATGGACCCATAAACACACACGAATTTGCAAACTTCGAGAAGTGAACTTGTCCGGAGATCAAAACCGGCCAGGAGTGGACTACTATGAGACGAGAACTTCGCATGAACGATGGATCTTTAGCAGTTTACGCGTAAGATTCCATGAGAATATTCTCATAGACCCCTAAACACACACGAATTCGCAAACTTCGAGAAGTGAACTTTTCCGGAGATCGAAAACTGGCCAGGAGTGGACTACTATGAGACGAGAACTTCGCATGAATGATGGATCTTTAGCAGTTTACGCGTAAGATTCCATGAGAATATTCTCATGGACCCCTAAACACACACGAATTCTCAAACTTCGAGAAGTGAACTTGTACGGAGATCGAAACCTGGCCAGGAGTGGACTACTATGAGACGAGAACTTCGGATGAACGATGGATCTTTACAAGTTTACGCGTAAGATTCCATGAGAATATTCTCATGAACCCCGAAACACACAGGAATTCGCAAACTTCGAGAAGTGAACTTGTTCGGAAATCGAAACCTGGCCAGAAGTGTACTACTATGAGACGAGATCTTCGCATGAACGATGGATCTTTAGAAGTTCACGCGTAAGATTCCATGAGAATATTCTCATGGACCCCTAAACACACACGAATTCGAAAACTTCGAGAAGTGAACTTGTCCGAAGATCGAAACCTGGCCAGGAGTGGACAACTATTAGACTAGAACTTCGCGTGAACGATGGATCTTTAGCAGTTTACGCGTAAGATTCCATGAGAATATTCGCATGAACCTCTAAACACACACGAATTCGCAAACTTCGAGAAGTGAACTTTTCTGGAGATCGAAACCTGACAAGGAGTGGACTACTATGAGACGATAACTTCGCATGCACGATGGATCTTTAGCTGTTTACGCGTAAGATTCCATGAGAATATTCTCATGAACACCTAAACACACACGAGTTCGCAAACTTCGAGAGGTGAACTTTTCCGGAGATCGAAACCTGGCCAGGAGTGTACAACTATGAGATGAGAACTTCGCATGAACGATGGATCTTTAGCAGTTTACGCATAAGATTCCATGAGAATATTCTCATGGACACATAAACACACACGAATTCGCAAACTTCGAGAAGTGAACTTGTCCGGAGATCGAAACCTGGCCAGGAGTGGACTACTATGAGACGAGAACTTCGCATGAATGATGGATCTTTAGCAGTTTACGCGTAAGATTCCATGAGAATATTCTCATGGACTCCTAAACACACACGAATTCGGAAACTTTGAGAAGTGAACTTGTCCGGAGATCGAAACCTGGCCAGGAGTGGACTACTATGAGACGAGAACTTCGCATGAACGATGGATCTTTAGCAGTTTACGCGTACGATTCCATGAAAATATTCTCATGGACCCTTAAACACACACGAAATCGCAAACTTCGAGAAGTGAATTTTTACGGAGATCGAGACCTGGCCGGGAGTGTACTACAATGAGACGAGAACTTCGCATGAAAGATGGATCTATAGCAGTTTACGCGTAAGATTCCATGAGAATATTCTCATAGACCCCTAAACACACACGAATTCGCAAACTTCGAGAAGTGAACTTTTCCGGAGATCGAAACCTGGCCAGGAGTGGACTACTATGAGATGAGAACTTCGCATGAACGATGGATCGTTAGCAGTTTACGCGTACGATTCCATGAGACTATTCTCATGGACCCTTAAACACACACGAAATCGCAAACTTCGAAAAGTGAATTTGTCCGGAGATCGAGACCTGGCCGGGAGTGTACTACTATGAGACGAGAACTTCGCATGAATGATGGATCTTTAAAAGTTTACGCGTAAGATTCCATGAGAATATTCTCATAGACCCCTAAACATACACGAATTCGCAAACTTCGAGAAGTGAACTTTTTCGGAGATCGAAACTTGGCCAGGAGTGGACTACTATGAGACGAGAACTTCGCATGAATGATGGATCTTTAGCAGTTTACGCGTAAGATTCCATGAGAATATTCTCATGGATCCATAAACACACACGAATACGCAAATTTCGAGAAGTGAACTTGTCCGGAGATCGAGACCTGGCTAGGAGTGTACTACTATGAGACGAGAAATTCGCATGAACGATGGATCTTTAGCAGTTTACGCGTAAGATTCCATGAGAATATTCTCACAGACCCCTAAACACACACGAATTCGCAAACTTCGAGAAGTGAACTATTCCAGAGATCGAAACCTGGCCTGGAGTGGACTACTATGAGACGAGAACTTCGCATGAATGATGGATCTTTAGCAGTTTACGCGTAAGATT
The DNA here is from genome assembly GCF_003573695.1 of Papaver somniferum. Classification (NCBI taxonomy): domain Eukaryota; kingdom Viridiplantae; phylum Streptophyta; class Magnoliopsida; order Ranunculales; family Papaveraceae; genus Papaver; species Papaver somniferum. Next base: position 259,682,741 of record NC_039364.1, on the reverse strand, counting down.
CCATGAGAATATTCTCATGGATCCATAAACACACACGAATACGCAAATTTCGAGAAGTGAACTTGTCCGGAGATCGAGACCTGGCTAGGAGTGTACTACTATGAGACGAGAAATTCGCATGAACTATGGATACTTAGCAGTTTACGCGTAAGATTCCATGAGAATATTCTCATAGACCCCTAAACACACACGAATTCACAAACTTCGAGAAGTGAACTATTCCAGAGATCGAAACCTGGCCTGGAGTGTACTACTATGAGACGAGAACTTCGCATGAACGATGGATCTTTAGCAGTTTACGCGTAAGATTCCATGAGAATATTCTCATAGACCCCTAAACACACACGAATTCGCAAATTTCGAGAAGTGAACTTTTCCGGAGATCGAAACTTGTCAGAAGTGGACTACTATGAGACGAGAACTTTACATGAACGATGGATCTTTAGAAGTTTACGCGTAAGATTCCATGAGAATATTCTCATGGATCCATAAACACACACGAATTCGCAAAATTCGAGAAGTGAACTTGTCCGGAGATCGAAACCTGGCCAGGAGTGTACTACTATGAGACGAGAACTTCGCATGAACGATGGATCGTTAGCAGTTTACGCGTAGGATTCCATGAGAATATTCTCATGGACCCCTAAACACACACGAATTCGCAAACTTCGAGAAGTGAACTTGTCCGGAGATCGAAACCTGGCCAGGAGTGTACTATTATGAGACGAGAACTTTGCATGAACGATGGATCTTTAGCAGTTTACGCGTAAGATTCCATGAGAATATTCTCATGGACCCCTAAACACACACGAATTCTCAAACTTCGAGAAGTGAACTTGTCCGGAGATCGAAACCTGGCCAGGAGTGGACTACTATGAGACGAGAACTTCGCATGAACGATGGATCTTTAGCAGTTTACGCATAAGATTCCATGAGAATATTCTCATGAACACCTAAACACACACGAATTCGCAAACTTCGAGAGGTGAACTTTTCCGGAGATCGAAACCTGGCCAGGAGTGGAATACTATGAGACTAGAACTTTGCATGAACGATGGATCGTTAGCAGTTTACGCGTAGGATTCCATGAGAATATTCTCATGGACCCCTAAACACACACGAATTTGCAAACTTCGAGAAGTGAACTTGTCCGGAGATCGAGACCAGGCAAGGAGTGTACTACTATGAGACGAGAACTTCGCATGATCGATGGATCTTTAGCAGTTTACGCGTAAGATTCCATGAGAATATTCTCAAGGACCCCTAAACACACACGAATTCTCAAACGTCGAGAAGTGAACTTGTCCGGAGATCGAAACCTGGCCAGGAGTGGACTACTATGAGACGAGAACTTTAGATGAACGATGGATCTTTAGAAGTTTACGCGTAAGATTCCATGAGAATATTCTCATGAACCCCGAAACACACATGAATTCGAAAACTTCGAGAAGTGAACTTGTCCGGAAATCGAAACCTGGCCAGGAGTGTACTACTATGAGACGAGAACTTCGCATGAACGATGGGTATTTAGTAGTTCACGCGTAAGATTCCATGAGAATATTCTCATGGACCCCTAAACACACACGAATTCGCAAACTTCGAGAAGTGAACTTGTCCGAAGTTCGAAACCTGGCCAGGAGTGGACTACTATGAGACGAGAACTTTGCATGAACGATGGATCGTTAGCAGTTTACGTGTAGGATTCCATGAGAATATTCTCATGGACCCCTAAACACACACGAATTCTCAAACTTCGAGAAGTGAACTTGTCCGGAGATCGAGACCTGGCCAGGAGTGTACTACTATGAGACGAGAACTTCGCATGAACGATGGATCTTTAGCAGTTTACGCGTAAGATTCCATGAGAATATTCTCATGGACCCCTAAACACACACGAATTCGCAAACTTCGAGAAGTGAACTTGTCCGGAGATCGAAACCTGGCCAGGAGTGTACTACTATGAGACGAGAACTTCGCATGAACGATGGATCTTTAGCAGTTTACGCGTAAGATTCCATGAGAATATTCTCATGGACCCCTAAACACACACGAATTCTCAAACTTCGAGAAATGAACTTGTCCGGAGATCGAAACCTGGCCAGGAGTGTACTACTATGAGACGAGAACTTTGCATGAACGATGGATCTTTAGCAGTTTACGCGTAAGATTCCATGAGAATATTCTCATGGACCCCTAAACACACACGAATTCTCAAACTTCGAGAAGTGAACTTGTCCGGAGATCGAAACCTGGCCAGGAGTGGACTACTATGAGACGAGAACTTCGCATGAACGATGGATCTTTAGCAGTTTACGCGTAAGATTCCATGAGAATATTCTCATGAACACCTAAACACACACGAATTCGCAAACTTCGAGAAGTGAAATTTTCCGCAGATCGAAACCTGGCCAGGAGTGGAATACTATGAGACTAGAACTTTGCATGAACGATGGATCGTTAGCAGTTTACGCGTAGGATTCCATGAGAATATTCTCATGGACCCCTAAAAACACACGAATACGCAAACTTCGAGAAGTGAACTTGTCCGGAGATCGAGACCTGGTTAGGAGTGTACTACTATGAGACGAGAAATTCGCATGAACGATGGATCTTTAGCAGTTTACGCGTAAGATTCCATGAGAATATTCTCATGGACACCTAAACACACACGAATTCGCAAACTTTGAAAAGTGAACTTGTCCGGAGATCGAAACCTGGCCAGGAGTGGACTACTATGAGACGAGAACTTCGCATGAATGATGGATCTTTAGCATTTTACGCGTAAGATTCCATGAGAATATTCTCATGAACCTCTAAACACACACTTATTTGAAAACTTCGAGAAGTGAACTTGTCCGGAGATCGAAACCTGGCCAGGAGTGTACTACTATGAGACGAGAACTTCGCATGAACGATGGATCGTTAGCAGTTTACGCGTAGGATTCCATGAGAATATTCTCATGGACCCCTAAACACACACGAATTCGCAAACTTCGAGAAGTGAACTTGTCGGGAGATCGAGACCTGGCCAGGAGTGTACAACTATGAGAAGTGAACTTCGCATGAACGATGGATCTTTAGCAGTTTACGCATAAGATTCCATGAGAATATTCTCATGGACACATAAACACACACGAATTCGCAAACTTCGAGAAGTGAACTTGTCCGGAGATCGAAACCTGGCCAGGACTGGACTACTATGAGACGAGAACTTCGCATGAATGATGGATCTTTAGCAGTTTACGCGTAAGATTCCATGAGAATATTCTCATGGACTCCTAAACACACACGAATTCGGAAACTTTGAGAAGTGAACTTGTCCGGAGATCGAAACCTGGCCAGGAGTGGACTAGTATGAGACGAGAACTTCGCATGAACGATGGATCTTTAGCAGTTTACGCGTACGATTCCATGAGAATATTCTCATGGACCCTTAAACACACACGAAATCGCAAACTTCGAGAAGTGAATTTTTCCGGAGATCGAGACCTGGCCGGGAGTGTACTACAATGAGACGAGAACTTCGCATGAAAGATGGATCTATAGCAGTTTACGCGTAAGATTCCATGAGAATATTCTCATAGACCCCTAAACACACACGAATTCGCAAACTTCGAGAAGTGAACTTTTCCGGAGATCGAAACCTGGCCAGGAGTGGACTACTATGAGATGAGAACTTCGCATGAATGATGGATCGTTAGCAGTTTACGCGTACGATTCCATGAGACTATTCTCATGGACCCTTAAACACACACGAAATCGCAAACTTCGAAAAGTGAATTTGTCCGGAGATCGAGACCTGGCCGGGAGTGTACTACTATGAGACGAGAACTTCGCATGAATGATGGATCTTTAAAAGTTTACGCGTAAGATTCCATGAGAATATTCTCATAGACCCCTAAACATACACGAATTCGCAAACTTCGAGAAGTGAACTTTTTCGGAGATCGAAACTTGGCCAGGAGTGGACTACTATGAGACGAGAACTTCGCATGAATGATGGATCTTTAGCAGTTTACGCGTAAGATTCCATGAGAATATTCTCATGGATCCATAAACACACACGAATACGCAAATTTCGAGAAGTGAACTTGTCCGGAGATCGAGACCTGGCTAGGAGTGTACTACTATGAGACGAGAAATTCGCATGAACGATGGATCTTTAGCAGTTTACGCGTAAGATTCCATGAGAATATTCTCATAGACCCCTAAACACACACGAATTCGCAAACTTCGAGAAGTGAACTATTCCAGAGATCGAAACCTGGCCTGGAGTGGACTACTATGAGACGAGAACTTCGCATGAATGATGGATCTTTAGCAGTTTACGCGTAAGATTCCATGAGAATATTCTCATGGATCCATAAACACACACGAATACGCAAATTTCGAGAAGTGAACTTGTCCGGAGATCGAGACCTGGCTAGGAGTGTACTACTATGAGACGAGAAATTCGCATGAACTATGGATATTTAGCAGTTTAGGTGTAAGATTCCATGAGAATATTCTCATGGACACCTAAACACACACGAATTCGCAAACTTCGAGAAGTGAACTTGTCCGGAGATCGAAACCTGGCCAGGAGTGTACTACTATGAGACGAGAACTTCGCATGAACGATGGATCTTTAGCAGTTTACGCGTAAGATTCCATGAGAATATTCTCATGGACCCCTAAACACACACGAATTCTCAAACTTCGCGAAGTGAACTTGTCCGGAGATCGAAACCTGGCCAGGAGTGGACTACTATGAGACGAGAACTTCGCATGAACGATGGATCTTTAGCATTTTACGCGTAAAAATCCATGAGAATATTCTCATGAACACCTAAACACACACGAATTCGCAAACTTCGAGAAGTGAACTTGTCCGGAGATCGAAACCTGGCCAGGAGTGGACTACTATGAGATGAGAACTTCGCATGGATGATGGATCTTTAGCAGTTTACGCGTAAGATTCCATGAGAATATTCTCATGGACCCCTAAACACACACGAATTCGCAAACTTTGAGAAGTGAACTTGTCCGGAGATCGAGACCTGGCCAGGAGTGTACTACTATGAGACTAGAACTTCGCATGAACGATGGATCTTTAGCAGTTTACGCGTAAGATTCCATGAGAATATTCTCATGGACACATAAACACACACGAATTCGCAAACTTCGAGAAGTGAACTTGTCCGGAGATCGAGACCTGGCCAGGAGTGTACTATTATGAGACGAGAACTTCGCATGAACGATGGATCTCTAGCAGTTTACGCGTAAGATTCCATGAGAATATTCTCATGGACACCTAAACACACACGAATTTGAAAACTTCGAGAAGTGAACTTGTCCGGATATCGAAACCTGGCCAAGAGTGGACTACTATGAGATGAGAACTTCGCATGAATGATGGATCTTTAGCAGTTTACGCGTACGATTCCATTAGAATATTCTCATGGACCCCTAAACACACACGAATTCGCAAACTTTGAGAAGTGAACTTGTCCGGAGATCGAAACCTGGCCAGGAGTGTACTACTATGAGACGAGAACTTCGCATGAACGATGGATCTTTAGCAGTTTACGCGTAAGATTCCATGAGAATATTCTCATGGACACATAAACACACACGAATTCGCAAACTTCGAGAAGTGAACTTGTCCGGAGATCGAAACCTGGCCAGGAGTAGACTACTATGAGACGAGAACTTCGCATGAATGATGGATCTTTAGCAGTTTACGGGTCAGATTCCATGAGAATATTCTCATGAACACCTAAACACACACGAATTCGCAAACTTCGAGAAGTGAACTTTTCCGGAGATCGAAACCTGGCCAGGAGTGGAATACTATGAGACTAGAACTTTGCATGAACGATGGATCTTTAGCAGTTTACGCGTAAGATTCCATGAGAATATTCTCATGAACACCTAAACACACACGAATTCGCAAACTTCGAGAAGTGAACTTTTCCGGAGATCGAAACCTGGCCAGGAGTAGAATACTATGAGACTAGAACTTTGCATGAACAATGGATCGTTAGCAGTTTACGCGTAGGATTCCATGAGAATATTCCCATGGACCCCTAAACACACACGAATTCGCAAACTTTGAGAAGTGAACTTGTCCGGAGATCGAAACCTGGCCAGGAGTGTACTACTATGAGACGAGAACTTCGCATGAACGATGGATCTTTAGCAGTTTACGCGTAAGATTCAATGAGAATATTCTCATGGACACATAAATACACACGAATTCGCAAACTTCGAGAAGTGAACTTGTCCGGAGATCGAAACCTGGCCAGGAGTGGACTACTATGAGACGAGAACTTCGCATGAACGATGGATCTTTAGCATTTTACGCGTAAGATTCCATGAGAATATTCTCATGAACACCTAAACACACACGAATTCGCAAACTTCGAGAAGTGAACTTTTCCGGAGATCGAAACCTGGCCAGGAGTGGAATACGATGAGACTAGAACTTTGCATGAACGATGGACCGTTAGAAGTTTACGCGTAGGATTCCATGAGAATATTCTCATGGACCCCTAAACAGACACGAATTCGCAAACTTCGAGAAATGAACTTGTCCGGAGATCGATACCTGGCCAGGAGTGTACTACTATGAGACGAGAAATTCGCATGAACGATGGATCTTTAGCAGTTTACGTGTAAGATTCCATGAGAATATTCTCATGGACACCTAAACACACACGAATTCGCAAACTTCGAGAAGTGAACTTGTCCGGAGATCGAAACCTGGACAGGAGTGGACTACTATGAGACGAGAACTTCGCATGAACGATGGATCGTTAGCAGTTTACGCGTACGATTCCATGAGACTATTCTCATGGACCCTTAAACACACACGAAATCGCAAACTTCGAAAATTGAATTTGTCCGGAGATCGAGACCTGGCCGGGAGTGTACTACTATGAGACGAGAACTTCGCATGAACGATGGATCTTTAGCAGTTTACGCGTAAGATTCCATGAGAATATTCTCATAGACCCCTAAGCACACACGAATTCGCAAATTTCGAGAAGTGAACTTTTCCGGAGATCGAAACTTGGCCAGGAGTGGACTACTATGAGACGAGAACTTTACATGAACGATGGATCTTTAGCAGTTTACGCGTAAGATTCCATGAGAATATTCTCATGGATCCATAAACACACACGAATTCGCAAACTTCGAGAAGTGAACTTGTCCGGAGATCGAAACCTGGCCAGGAGTGTACTACTATGAGACGAGAACTTCGCATGAACGATGGATCGTTAGCAGTTTACGCGTAGGATTCCATGAGAATATTCTCATGGACCCCTAAACACACACGAATTCGCAAACTTCGAGAAGTGAACTTGTCCGGAGATCGAGACCTGGCCAGGAGTGTACTACTATGAGACGAGAACTTCGCATGAACGATGGATCTTTAGCAGTTTACGCGTAAGATTCCATGAGAATATTCTCATGGACCCCAAAACACACACGAATTCTCAAACTTCGAGAAATGAACTTGTCCGGAGATCGAAACCTGGCCAGGAGTGTACTATTATGAGACGAGAACTTTGCATGAACGATGGATCTTTAGCAGTTTACGCGTAAGATTCCATGAGAATATTCTCATGGACCCCTAAACACACACGAATTCTCAAACTTCGAGAAGTGAACTTGTCCGGAGATCGAAACCTGGCCAGGAGTGGACTACTATGAGACGAGAACTTCGCATGAACGATGGATCTTTAGCAGTTTACGCGTAAGATTCCATGAGAATATTCTCATGAACACCTAAACACACACGAATTCGCAAACTTCGAGAAGTGAAATTTTCCGCAGATCGAAACCTGGCCAGGAGTGGAATACTATGAGACTAGAACTTTGCATGAACGATGGATCGTTAGCAGTTTACGCGTAGGATTCCATGAGAATATTCTCATGGACCCCTAAAAACACACGAATACGCAAACTTCGAGAAGTGAACTTGTCCGGAGATCGAGACCTGGTTAGGAGTGTACTACTATGAGACGAGAAATTCGCATGAACGATGGATCTTTAGCAGTTTACGCGTAAGATTCCATGAGAATATTCTCATGGACACCTAAACACACACGAATTCGCAAACTTTGAAAAGTGAACTTGTCCGGAGATCGAAACCTGGCCAGGAGTGGACTACTATGAGACGAGAACTTCGCATGAATGATGGATCTTTAGCATTTTACGCGTAAGATTCCATGAGAATATTCTCATGAACCTCTAAACACACACTTATTTGAAAACTTCGAGAAGTGAACTTGTCCGGAGATCGAAACCTGGCCAGGAGTGTACTACTATGAGACGAGAACTTCGCATGAACGATGGATCGTTAGCAGTTTACGCGTAGGATTCCATGAGAATATTCTCATGGACCCCTAAACACACACGAATTCACAAACTTCGAGAAGTGAACTTCTCCGGAGATCGAGACCTGGCCGGGAGTGACGATGGATCTTTAGCAGTTTACGCGTAAGATTCCATGAGAATATTCTCATGGACCCCTAAACACACACGAATTCGCAAACTTCGAGAAGTGAACTTGTCCGGAGATCGAGACCTGGCCAGGAGTGTACTACTATGAGACGAGAACTTCGCATGAACGATGGATCTTTAGCAGTTTACGCGTAAGATTCCATGAGAATATTCTCATGGACCCCTAAACACACACGAATTCTCAAACTTCGAGAAATGAACTTGTCCGGAGATCGAAACCTGGCCAGGAGTGTACTACTATGAGACGAGAACTTTGCATGAACGATGGATCTTTAGCAGTTTACGCGTAAGATTCCATGAGAATATTCTCATGGACCCCTAAACACACACGAATTCTCAAACTTCGAGAAGTGAACTTGTCCGGAGATCGAAACCTGGCCAGGAGTGGACTACTATGAGACGAGAACTTCGCATGAACGATGGATCTTTAGCAGTTTACGCGTAAGATTCCATGAGAATATTCTCATGGACACATAAACACACACGAATTCGCAAACTTCGAGAAGTGAACTTGTCCGGAGATCGAGACCTGGCCAGGAGTGTACTATTATGAGACGAGAACTTCGCATGAACGATGGATCTCTAGCAGTTTACGCGTAAGATTCCATGAGAATATTCTCATGGACACCTAAACACACACGAATTTGAAAACTTCGAGAAGTGAACTTGTCCGGATATCGAAACCTGGCCAAGAGTGGACTACTATGAGATGAGAACTTCGCATGAATGATGGATCTTTAGCAGTTTACGCGTACGATTCCATTAGAATATTCTCATGGACCCCTAAACACACACGAATTCGCAAACTTTGAGAAGTGAACTTGTCCGGAGATCGAAACCTGGCCAGGAGTGTACTACTATGAGACGAGAACTTCGCATGAACGATGGATCTTTAGCAGTTTACGCGTAAGATTCCATGAGAATATTCTCATGGACACATAAACACACACGAATTCGCAAACTTCGAGAAGTGAACTTGTCCGGAGATCGAAACCTGGCCAGGAGTAGACTACTATGAGACGAGAACTTCGCATGAATGATGGATCTTTAGCAGTTTACGGGTCAGATTCCATGAGAATATTCTCATGAACACCTAAACACACACGAATTCGCAAACTTCGAGAAGTGAACTTTTCCGGAGATCGAAACCTGGCCAGGAGTGGAATACTATGAGACTAGAACTTTGCATGAACGATGGATCTTTAGCAGTTTACGCGTAAGATTCCATGAGAATATTCTCATGAACACCTAAACACACACGAATTCGCAAACTTCGAGAAGTGAACTTTTCCGGAGATCGAAACCTGGCCAGGAGTAGAATACTATGAGACTAGAACTTTGCATGAACAATGGATCGTTAGCAGTTTACGCGTAGGATTCCATGAGAATATTCTCATGGACAACTAAACACACAAGAATTCGCAAATTTCGAGAAGTGAGCTTGTCCGGAGATCGAAACCTGGCCAGGAGTGGACTACTATGAGACGAGAACTTCGCATGAACGATGGATCTTTAGCAGTTTACGCGTAAGATTCCATGAGAATATTCTCATGAACACCTAAACACACACGAATTCGCAAACTTCGAGAAGTGAACTTTTCCGGAGATCGAAACCTGGCCAGGAGTAGAATACTATGAGACTAGAACTTTGCATGAACAATGGATCGTTAGCAGTTTACGCGTAGGATTCCATGAGAATATTCCCATGGACCCCTAAACACACACGAATTCGCAAACTTTGAGAAGTGAACTTGTCCGGAGATCGAAACCTGGCCAGGAGTGTACTACTATGAGACGAGAACTTCGCATGAACGATGGATCTTTAGCAGTTTACGCGTAAGATTCCATGAGAATATTCTCATGAACACCTAAACACACACGAATTCGCAAACTTCGAGAAGTGAACTTTTCCGGAGATCGAAACCTGGCCAGGAGTGGAATACTATGAGACTAGAACTTTGCATGAACGATGGATCGTTAGCAGTTTACGCGTAGGATTCCATGAGAATATTCTCATGGACCCCTAAAAACACACGAATACGCAAACTTCGAGAAGTGAACTTGTCCGGAGATCGAGACCTGGCTAGGAGTGTACTACTATGAGACGAGAAATTCGCATGAACGATGAATCTTTAGCAGTTTACGCGTAAGATTCCATGAGAATATTCTCATGGACACCTAAACACACACGAATTCGCAAACTTCGAAAAGTGAACTTGTCCGGAGATCGAAACCTGGCCAGGAGTGGATTACTATGAGACGAGAACTTCGCATGAATGATTGATCTTTAGCAGTTTACGCGTAAGATTCCATGAGAATATTCTCATGGACCTCTAAACACACACGAATTCGCAAACTTTGAGAAGTGAACTTGTCCGGAGGTCGTAACCTGGCCAGGAGTGGACTACTATGAGACGAGAACTTCGCATGAACGATGGATCTTTAGCAGTTTACACGTACGATTCCATGAGAATATTCTCATGGACCCCTAAACACTCACGAATTCGCAAACTTCGAGAAGTGAATTTTTCCGGAGATCGAGACCTGGCCGGGAGTGACGATGGATCTTTAGCAGTTTACGCGTAAGATTCCATGAGAATATTCTCATAGACCCCTAAACACACACGAATTCGCAAACTTCGAGAAGTGAACTTTTCCAAAGATCGAAACCTGGCCAGGAGTGGACTACTATGAGACGAGAACTTCGCATGAATGATGGATCTTTAGCAGTTTACGCGTAAGATTCCATGAGAATATTCTCATGGACCCCTAAACACACACGAATTCGCAAACTTCGAGAATTGAACTTGTCCGGAGATCGAGACCTGGCCAGGAGTGTACTACTATGAGACGAGAACTTGGCATGAACGATGGGTCTTTAGAAGTTTACGTGTAAGATTCCATGAGAATATTCTCATGGACACCTAAACACACACGAATTCGCAAATTTCGAGAAGTGAACTTGTCCGGAGATCGAAACCTGGCATGGAGTGGACTACTATGAGACTAGAACTTCGCGTGAATGATGGATCTTTAGCATTTTACGCGTAAGATTCCATGAGAATATTCTCATGAACCTCTAAACACACACGAATTTGAAAACTTCGAGAAGTGAACTTGTCCGGAAATCGAAACCTGGACAGGAGTGAACTACTATGAGATGAGAACTTCGCATGAATGATGGATCTTTAGCAGTTTACGCGTAAGATTCCATGAGAATATTCTCATAGACCCCTAAACACACACGAATTCGCAAACTTCGAGAAGTGAACTATTCCAGAGATCGAAACCTGGCCTGCAGTGGACTACTATGAGACGAGAACTTCGCATGAATGATGGATCTTTAGCAGTTTACGTGTAAGATTCCATGAGAATATTCTCATGGACCCCTAAACACACACGAATTCGCAAACTTCGAGAAGTGAACTTGTCCGGAGATCGAGACCTGGCCAAGAGTGTACTACTATGAGACGAGAACTTTGCATGAACGATGGATCTTTAGCAGTTTACGTGTAAGATTCCATGAGAATATTCTCATGGACACCTAAACACACACGAATTCGCAAATTTCGAGAAGTGAACTTCTCCGGAGATCGAAACCTGGCCAGGAGTGGACTACTATGAGACTAGAACTTCGCGTGAATGATGGATATTTATCATTTTACGCGTAAAATTCCATGAGAATATTCCCATGAACCTCTAAACACACACGAATTTGAAAACTTCGAGAAGTGAACTTGTACGGATATCAAAACCTGGCCAAGAGTTGACTACTATGAGATGAGAACTTCGCATGAATGATGGATCTTTAGCAGTTTACGCGTACGATTCCATGAGAATATTCTCATGGACCCCTAAACACACACGAATTCGCAAACTTCGAGAAGTGAACTTGTCCGGAGATCGAAACCTGGCCAGGAGTGTACTACTATGAGACGAGAACTTCGCATGAACGATGGATCTTTAGCAGTTTACGCGTAAGATTCCATGAGAATATTCTCATGGACCCCTAAACACACACGAATTCGCAAACTTCGAGAAGTGAACTTGTCCGGAGATCGAAACCTGGCCAGGAGTGGACTACTATGAGACGAGAACTTCGCATGAACGATGGATCTTTAGCAGTTTACGCGTAAGATTCCATGAGAATATTCTCATGAACACCTAAACACACACGAATTCGCAAACTTCGAGAAGTGAACTTTTCCGGAGATCGAAACCTGGCCAGGAGTAGAATACTATGAGACTAGAACTTTGCATGAACAATGGATCGTTAGCAGTTTACGCGTAGGATTCCATGAGAATATTCCCATGGACCCCTAAACACACACGAATTCGCAAACTTTGAGAAGTGAACTTGTCCGGAGATCGAAACCTGGCCAGGAGTGTACTACTATGAGACGAGAACTTCGCATGAACGATGGATCTTTAGCAGTTTACGCGTAAGATTCCATGAGAATATTCTCATGGACACATAAACACACACGAATTCGCAAACTTCGAGAAGTGAACTTGTCCGGAGATCGAAACCTGGCCAGGAGTAGACTACTATGAGACGAGAACTTCGCATGAATGATGGATCTTTAGCAGTTTACGCGTAAGATTCCATGAGATTCTCATGGACCCCTAAACACACACGAATTCGCAAACTTCGAGAAGTGAACTTGTCCGGAGATCGAGACCTGGCCAGGAGTGTACTACAATGAGACGAGAACTCCGCATGAACGATGGATCTTTAGCAGCTTACGTGTAAGATTCCATGAGAATATTTTCATGGACACCTAAACACACACGAATTCGCAAATTTCGAGAAGTGAACTTGTCCGGAGATCGAAACCTGGCCTGGAGTGGACTACTATGAGACTAGAACTTCGCGTGAATGATGGATCTTTAGCATTTTAAGATTCCATGAGAATATTCTCATGAACCTCTAAACACACACGAATTTGAAAACTTCGAGAAGTGAACTTGTCCGGAAATCGAAACCTGGACAGGAGTGGACTACTATGAGATGAGAACTTCGCATGAATGATGGATCTTTAGCAGTTTACGCGTAAGATTCCATGAGAATATTCTCATAGACCCCTAAACACACACGAATTCGCAAACTTCGAGAAGTGAACTATTCCAGAGATCGAAACCTGGCCTGCAGTGGACTACTATGAGACGAGAACTTCGCATGAATGATGGATCTTTAGCAGTTTACGCGTAAGATTCCATGAGAATATTCTCATGGACCCCTGAACACACACGAATTCGCAAACTTCGAGAAGTGAACTTGTCTGGAGATCGAGACCTGGCCAAGAGTGTACTACTATGAGACGAGAACTTCGCATGAACGATGGATCTTTAGAAGTTTACGTGTAAGATTCCATGAGAATATTCTCATGGACACCTAAACACACACGAATTCGCAAATTTCGAGAAGTGAACTTGTCCGGAGATCGAAACCTGGCCAGGAGTGGACTACTATGAGACTAGAACTTCGCGTGAATGATGGATATTTAGCATTTTACGCGTAAAATTCCATGAGAATATTCCCATGAACCTCTAAACATACACGAATTTGAAAACTTCGAGAAGTGAACTTGTACGGATATCAAAACCTGGCCAAGAGTGGACTACTATGAGATGAGAACTTCGCATGAATGATGGATCTTTAGCAGTTTACGCGTACGATTCCATGAGAATATTCTCATGGACCCCTAAACACACACGAATACGCAAACTTCGAGAAGTGAACTTGTCCGGAGATCGAAACCTGGCCAGGAGTGTACTACTATGAGACGAGAACTTCGCATGAACGATGGATCTTTAGCAGTTTACGCGTAAGATTCCATGAGAATATTCTCATGGACCCCTAAACACACACGAATTCGCAAACTTCGAGAAGTGAACTTGTCCGGAGATCGAAACCTGGCCAGGAGTGTACTACTATGAGACGAGAACTTCGCATGAACGATGGATCTTTAGCAGTTTACGCGTAAGATTCCATGAGAATATTCTCATGGACCCCTAAACACACACGAATTCTCAAACTTCGCGAAGTGAACTTGTCCGGAGATCGAAACCTGGCCAGGAGTGGACTACTATGAGACGAGAACTTCGCATGAACGATGGATCTTTAGCATTTTACGCGTAAAAATCCATGAGAATATTCTCATGAACACCTAAACACACACGAATTCGCAAACTTCGAGAAGTGAACTTGTCCGGAGATCGAGACCTGGCCAGAAGTGTACTACTATGAGACGAGAACTTGGCATGAACGATGGGTCTTTAGAAGTTTACGTGTAAGATTCCATGAGAATATTCTCATGGACACCTAAACACACACGAATTCGCAAATTTCGAGAAATGAACTTGTCCGGAGATCGAAACCTGGCATGGAGTGGACTACTATGAGACTAGAACTTCGCGTGAATGATGGATCTTTAGCATTTTACGCGTAAGATTCCATGAGAATATTCTCATGAACCTCTAAACACACACGAATTTGAAAACTTCGAGAAGTGAACTTGTCCGGAAATCGAAACCTGGACAGGAGTGAACTACTATGAGATGAGAACTTCGCATGAATGATGGATCTTTAGCAGTTTACGCGTAAGATTCCATGAGAATATTCTCATAGACCCCTAAACACACACGAATTCGCAAACTTCGAGAAGTGAACTATTCCAGAGATCGAAACCTGGCCTGCAGTGGACTACTATGAGACGAGAACTTCGCATGAATGATGGATCTTTAGCAGTTTACGTGTAAGATTCCATGAGAATATTCTCATGGACCCCTAAACACACACGAATTCGCAAACTTCGAGAAGTGAACTTGTCCGGAGATCGAGACCTGGCCAAGAGTGTACTACTATGAGACGAGAACTTTGCATGAACGATGGATCTTTAGCAGTTTACGTGTAAGATTCCATGAGAATATTCTCATGGACACCTAAACACACACGAATTCGCAAATTTCGAGAAGTGAACTTGTCCGGAGATCGAAACCTGGCCAGGAGTGGACTACTATGAGACTAGAACTTCGCGTGAATGATGGATATTTATCATTTTACGCGTAAAATTCCATGAGAATATTCTCATGAACCTCTAAACACACACGAATTTGAAAACTTCGAGAAGTGAACTTGTACGGATATCAAAACCTGGCCAAGAGTTGACTACTATGAGATGAGAACTTCGCATGAATGATGGATCTTTAGCAGTTTACGCGTACGATTCCATGAGAATATTCTCATGGACCCCTAAACACACACGAATTCGCAAACTTCGAGAAGTGAACTTGTCCGGAGATCGAAACCTGGCCAGGAGTGTACTACTATGAGACGAGAACTTCGCATGAACGATGGATCTTTAGCAGTTTACGCGTAAAATTCCATGAGAATATTCTCATGGACCCCTAAACACACACGAATTCTCAAACTTCGCGAAGTGAACTTGTCCGGAGATCGAAACCTGGCCAGGAGTGGACTACTATGAGACGAGAACTTCGCATGAACGATGGATCTTTAGCATTTTACGCGTAAAAATCCATGAGAATATTCTCATGAACACCTAAACACACACGAATTCGCAAACTTCGAGAAGTGAACTTTTCCGGAGATCGAAACCTGGCCAGGAGTGGAATACTATGAGACTAGAACTTTGCATGAACGATGGACCGTTAGAAGTTTACGCATAGGATTCCATGAGAATATTCTCATGGACCCCTAAACAGACACGAATTCGCAAACTTCGAGAAATGAACTTGTCCGGAGATCGAGACCTGGCCAGGAGTGTACTACTATGAGACGAGAAATTCGCATGAACGATGGATCTTTAGCAGTTTACGCGTAAGAGTCCATGAGAATATTCTCATGGAAACCTAAACACACACGAATTCGCAAATTTTGAGAAGTGAACTTGTCCGGAGATCGAAACCCGGCCAGGAGTGGACTACTATGAGATGAGAACTTCGCATGGATGATGGATCTTTAGCAGTTTACGCGTAAGATTCCATGAGAATATTCTCATGGACCCCTAAACACACACGAATTCGCAAACTTTGAGAAGTGAACTTGTCCGGAGATCGAGACCTGGCCAGGAGTGTACTACTATGAGACGAGAACTTCGCATGAACGATGGATCTTTAGCAGTTTACGCGTAAGATTCCATGAGAATATTCTCATGGACACATAAACACACACGAATTCGCAAACTTCGAGAAGTGAACTTGTCCGGAGATCGAAACCTGGCCAGGAGTAGACTACTATGAGACGAGAACTTCGCATGAATGATGGATCTTTAGCAGTTTACGCGTAAGATTCCATGAGATTCTCATGGACCCCTAAACACACACGAATTCGCAAACTTCGAGAAGTGAACTTGTCCGGAGATCGAGACCTGGCCAGGAGTGTACTACAATGAGACGAGAACTCCGCATGAACGATGGATCTTTAGCAGCTTACGTGTAAGATTCCATGAGAATATTTTCATGGACACCTAAACACACACGAATTCGCAAATTTCGAGAAGTGAACTTGTCCGGAGATCGAAACCTGGCCTGGAGTGGACTACTATGAGACTAGAACTTCGCGTGAATGATGGATCTTTAGCATTTTAAGATTCCATGAGAATATTCTCATGAACCTCTAAACACACACGAATTTGAAAACTTCGAGAAGTGAACTTGTCCGGAAATCGAAACCTGGACAGGAGTGGACTACTATGAGATGAGAACTTCGCATGAATGATGGATCTTTAGCAGTTTACGCGTAAGATTCCATGAGAATATTCTCATAGACCCCTAAACACACACGAATTCGCAAACTTCGAGAAGTGAACTATTCCAGAGATCGAAACCTGGCCTGCAGTGGACTACTATGAGACGAGAACTTCGCATGAATGATGGATCTTTAGCAGTTTACGCGTAAGATTCCATGAGAATATTCTCATGGACCCCTAAACACACACGAATTCGCAAACTTCGAGAAGTGAACTTGTCTGGAGATCGAGACCTGGCCAAGAGTGTACTACTATGAGACGAGAACTTCGCATGAACGATGGATCTTTAGCAGTTTACGTGTAAGATTCCATGAGAATATTCTCATGGACACCTAAACACACACGAATTCGCAAATTTCGAGAAGTGAACTTGTCCGGAGATCGAAACCTGGCCAGGAGTGGACTACTATGAGACTAGAACTTCGCGTGAATGATGGATATTTAGCATTTTACGCGTAAAATTCCATGAGAATATTCTCATGAACCTCTAAACACACACGAATTTGAAAACTTCGAGAAGTGAACTTGTACGGATATCAAAACCTGGCCAAGAGTGGACTACTATGAGATGAGAACTTCGCATGAATGATGGATCTTTAGCAGTTTACGCGTACGATTCCATGAGAATATTCTCATGGACCCCTAAACACACACGAATACGCAAACTTCGAGAAGTGAACTTGTCCGGAGATCGAAACCTGGCCAGGAGTGTACTACTATGAGACGAGAACTTCGCATGAACGATGGATCTTTAGCAGTTTACGCGTAAGATTCCATGAGAATATTCTCATGGACCCCTAAACACACACGAATTCTCAAACTTCGCGAAGTGAACTTGTCCGGAGATCGAAAC
>NC_039364.1:259605268-259660521 GCF_003573695.1 Papaver somniferum | reverse complement strand
AGATTCCATGAGAATATTCTCATGAACACCTAAACACACACGAATTCGCAAACTTCGAGAAGTGAACTTGTCCGGAGATCGAAACCTGGCCAGGAGTGGACTACTATGAGATGAGAACTTCGCATGGATGATGGATCTTTAGCAGTTTACGCGTAAGATTCCATGAGAATATTCTCATGGACCCCTAAACACACACGAATTCGCAAACTTTGAGAAGTGAACTTGTCCAGAGATCGAGACCTGGCCAGGAGTGTACTACTATGAGACGAGAACTTCGCATGAACGATGGATCTTTAGCAGTTTACGCGTAAGATTCCATGAGAATATTCTCATGGACACATAAACACACACGAATTCGCAAACTTCGAGAAGTGAACTTGTCTGGAGATCGAAACCTGGCCAGGAGTAGACTACTATGAGACGAGAACTTCGCATGAATGATGGATCTTTAGCAGTTTACACGTAAGATTCCATGAGATTCTCATGGACCCCTAAACACACACGAATTCGAAAACTTCGAGAAGTGAACTTGTTCGGAGATCGAGACCTGGCCAGGAGTGTACTACTATGAGACGAGAACTTCGCATGAACGATGGATCTTTAGCAGTTTACGTGTAAGATTCCATGAGAATATTTTCATGGACACCTAAACACACACGAATTCGCAAATTTCGAGAAGTGAACTTGTCCGGAGATCGAAACCTGGCCTGGAGTGGACTACTATGAGACTAGAACTTCGCGTGAATGATGGATCTTTAGCATTTTACGCGTAAGATTCCATGAGAATATTCTCATGAACCTCTAAACACACACGAATTTGAAAACTTCGAGAAGTGAATTTGTCCGGAGATCGAAACCTGGCCAGGAGTGGACTACTATGAGAACTTCGCATGAATGATGGATCTTTAGCAGTTTACGCGTACGATTCCATGAGAATATTCTCATGGACCCCTAAACACACACAAATTCGCAAACTTCGAGAAGTGAACTTGTCCGGAGATCAAAACCTGGCCAGGAGTGTACTACTATGATATGAGAACTTCGCATGAACGATGGATCTTTAGAAGTTTACGCGTAAGATTCCATGAGAATATTCTCATGGACCCCTAAACACACACGAATTCACAAACTTCGATAAGTGAATTTGTTCGGAGATCGAGACCTGGCCGGGAGTGTACTACTATGAGACGAGAACTTCGCATGAACGATGGATCTTTAGCAGTTTACGCGTAAGATTCCATGAGAATATTCTCATAGACCCCTAAACACACACGAATTCGCAAACTTCGAGAAGTGAACTTTTCCAGAGATCGAAACCTGGCCAGGAGTGGACTACTATGAGACGAGAACTTCGCATGAATGATGGATCTTTAGCAGTTTACGCGTACGATTCCATGAGAATATTCTAATGGACCCCTAAACACACACGAATTCGCAAACTTCGAGAAGTGAACTTGTCCGGAGATCGAAACCTGGCCAGGAGTGGACTACTATGAGACGAGAACTTCGCATGAACGATGGATCTTTAGCATTTTACGCGTAAGATTCCATGAGAATATTCTCATGAACACCTAAACACACACGAATTCGCAAACTTCGAGAAGTGAACTTTTCCGGAGATCGAAACCTGGCCAGGAGTGGAATACTATGAGACTAGAACTTTGCAGGAACGATCGATCGTTAGCAGTTTACGCGTAGGATTCCATGAGAATATTATCATGGACCCCTAAACACACACGAATTCGCTAACTTCGAGAAGTGAATTTGTTCGGAGATCGAGACCTGGCCGGGAGTGTACTACTATGAGACGAGAACTTCGCATGAACGATGGATCTTTAGCATTTTACGCGTAAGATTCCATGAGAATATTCTCATAGACCCCTAAACACACACGAATTCGCAAACTTCGAGAAGTGAACTTTTCCAGAGATCGAAACCTGGCCAGGAGTGGACTACTATGAGACGAGAACTTCGCATGAACGATGGATCGTTAGCAGTTTACGCGTATGAACGATGGATCTTTAGCAGTTTACGCGTAAGATTCCATGAGAATATTCTCATGGACAACTAAACACACAAGAATTCGCAAATTTCGAGAAGTGAGCTTGTCCGGAGATCGAAACCTGGCCAGGAGTGGACTACTATGAGACGAGAACTTCGCATGAACGATGGATCTTTAGCAGTTTACGCGTAAGATTCCATGAGAATATTCTCATAGACCCCTAAACACACACGAATTCGCAAACTTCGAGAAGTGAACTTTTCCGGAGATCGAAAACTGGCCAGGAGTGGACTACTATGAGACGAGAACTTCGCATGAATGATGGATCTTTAGCAGTTTACGCGTAAGATTCCATGAGAATATTCTCATGGACCCCTAAACACACACGAATTCGCAAACTTCGAGAAGTGAACTTGTCCGGAGATCGAAACCTGGCCAGGAGTGTACTACTATGAGACGAGAACTTCGCATGAACGATGGATCTTTAGCAGTTTACGCGTAAGATTCCATGAGAATATTCTCATGGACCCCTAAACACACACGAATTCGCAAACTTCGAGAAGTGAACTTGTCCGGAGATCGAAACCTGGCCAGGAGTGGACTACTATGAGACGAGAACTTCGCATGAACGATGGATCTTTAGCAGTTTACGCGTAAGATTCCATGAGAATATTCTCATGAACACCTAAACACACACGAATTCGCAAACTTCGAGAAGTGAACTTTTCCGGAGATCGAAACCTGGCCAGGAGTAGAATACTATGAGACTAGAACTTTGCATGAACAATGGATCGCTAGCAGTTTACGCGTAGGATTCCATGAGAATATTCTCATGGACAACTAAACACACAAGAATTCACAAATTTCGAGAAGTGAACTTGTCCGGAGATCGAAACCTGGCCAGGAGTGGACTACTATGAGATGAGAACTTCGCATGGATGATGGATCTTTAGCAGTTTACGCGTAAGATTCCATGAGAATATTCTCATGGACCCCTAAACACACACGAATTCGCAAACTTTGAGAAGTGAACTTGTCCAGAGATCGAGACCTGGCCAGGAGTGTACTACTATGAGACGAGAACTTCGCATGAACGATGGATCTTTAGCAGTTTACGCGTAAGATTCCATGAGAATATTCTCATGGACACATAAACACACACGAATTCGCAAACTTCGAGAAGTGAACTTGTCCGGAGATCGAGACCTGGCCAGGAGTGTACTATTATGAGACGAGAACTTCGCATGAACGATGGATCTCTAGCAGTTTACGCGTAAGATTCCATGAGAATATTCTCATGGACACCTAAACACACACGAATTTGAAAACTTCGAGAAGTGAACTTGTCCGGATATCGAAACCTGGCCAAGAGTGGACTACTATGAGATGAGAACTTCGCATGAATGATGGATCTTTAGCAGTTTACGCGTATGATTCCATTAGAATATTCTCATGGACCCATAAACACACACGAATTCGCAAACTTTGAGAAGTGAACTTGTCCGGAGATCGAAACCTGGCCAGGAGTGTACTACTATGAGACGAGAACTTCGCATGAACGATGGATCTTTAGCAGTTTACGCATAAGATTCCATGAGAATATTCTCATGGACCCCTAAATACACACGAATTCTCAAACTTCGAGAAGTGAACTTGTCCAGAGATCGAAACCTGGCCAGGAGTGGACTACTATGAGACGAGAACTTCGCATGAACGATGGATCTTTAACATTTTACGCGTAAGATTCCATGAGAATATTCTCATGAACACCTAAACACACACGAATTCGCAAACTTCGAGAAGTGAACTTTTCCGGAGATCGAAACCTGGCCAGGAGTGGAATACTATGAGACTAGAACTTTGCAGGAACGATCGATCGTTAGCAGTTTACGCGTAGGATTCCATGAGAATATTCTCATGGACCCCTAAACAGACACGAATTCGCAAACTTCGAGAAGTGAACTTGTCCGGAGATCGAGACCTGGCCAGGAGTGTACTACTATGAGACGAGAAATTCGCATGAACGATGGATCTTTAGCAGTTTACGCGTAAGATTCCATGAGAATATTCTCATGACACCTAAACACACACGAATTCGCAAATTTCGAGAAGTGAACTTGTCCGGAGATCGAAACCTGGCCAGGAGTGGACTACTATGAGATGAGAACTTCGCATGGATGATGGATCTTTAGCAGTTTACGCGTAAGATTCCATGAGAATATTCTCATGGACCCCTAAACACACACGAATTCGCAAACTTTGAGAAGTGAACTTGTCCGGAGATCGAAACCTGGCCAGGAGTGGACTACTATGAGACGAGAACTTCGCATGAACGATGGATCTTTAGCAGTTTACGCGTAAGATTCCATGAGAATATTCTCATGGACACATAAACACACACGAATTCGCAAACTTCGAGAAGTGAACTTGTCCGGAGATCGAGACCTGGCCAGGAGTGTACTATTATGAGACGAGAACTTCGCATGAACGATGGATCTCTAGCAGTTTACGCGTAAGATTCCATGAGAATATTCTCATGGACACCTAAACACACACGAATTTGAAAACTTCGAGAAGTGAACTTGTCCGGATATCGAAACCTGGCCAAGAGTGGACTACTATGAGATGAGAACTTCGCATGAATGATGGATCTTTAGCAGTTTACGCGTATGATTCCATTAGAATATTCTCATGGACCCATAAACACACACGAATTCGCAAACTTTGAGAAGTGAACTTGTCCGGAGATCGAAACCTGGCCAGGAGTGTACTACTATGAGACGAGAACTTCGCATGAACGATGGATCTTTAGCAGTTTACGCATAAGATTCCATGAGAATATTCTCATGGACCCCTAAATACACACGAATTCTCAAACTTCGAGAAGTGAACTTGTCCAGAGATCGAAACCTGGCCAGGAGTGGACTACTATGAGACGAGAACTTCGCATGAACGATGGATCTTTAACATTTTACGCGTAAGATTCCATGAGAATATTCTCATGAACACCTAAACACACACGAATTCGCAAACTTCGAGAAGTGAACTTTTCCGGAGATCGAAACCTGGCCAGGAGTGGAATACTATGAGACTAGAACTTTGCAGGAACGATCGATCGTTAGCAGTTTACGCGTAGGATTCCATGAGAATATTCTCATGGACCCCTAAACAGACACGAATTCGCAAACTTCGAGAAGTGAACTTGTCCGGAGATCGAGACCTGGCCAGGAGTGTACTACTATGAGACGAGAAATTCGCATGAACTATGGATCTTTAGCAGTTTACGCGTAAGATTCCATGAGAATATTCTCATCGACACCTAAACACACAAGAATTCGCAAATTTCGAGAAGTGAACTTTTCCGGAGATCGAAACCTGGCCAGGAGTGGACTACTATGAGATGAGAACTTCGCATGGATGATGGATATTTAGCAGTTTACGCGTAAGATTCCATGAGAATATTCTCAAGGACCCCTAAACACACACGAATTCGCAAACTTTGAGAAGTGAACTTGTCCGGAGATCGAGACCTGGCCAGGAGTGTACTACTATGAGACGAGAACATCGCATGAACGATGGATCTTTAGCAGTTTACGTGTAAGATTCCATGAGAATATTCTCATAGACCCCTAAACACACACGAATTCGCAATTTTCGAGAAGTGAACTTTTCCGGAGATCGAAACCTTGCCCGGAGTGGACTACTATGAGACTAGAACTTCGCATGAACGATGTATATTTATAAGTTTACGCATAAGATTGCATGAGAATATTCTCATGGACCCATAAACACACACGAATTCGCAAAGTTCGAGAAGTGAACTTGTCCGGAGATCAAAACCTGGCCAGGAGTGGACTACTATGAGACGAGAACTTCGCATGAACGATGGATCTTTAGCAGTTTACGCGTAAGATTCCTTGAGAGTATTCTCATGGACACATAAACACACACGAATTCGCAAACTTCGAGAAGTGAACTTGTCCGGAGATCGAAACCTGGCCAGGAATAGACTACTATGAGACGAGAACTTCGCATGAATGATGGATCTTTAGCAGTTTACGCGTAAGATTCCATGAGAATATTCTCATGGACCCCTAAACACACATGAATTCGGAAAATTTGAGAAGTGAACTTGTGCGGAGATCGAAACCTGGCCAGGAGTGGACTACTATGAAACGAGAACTTCGAATGAACGATGGATCTTTAGCAGTTTACACGTAAGATTCCATGAGAATATTCTCATAGACCCCTAAACACACACGAATTCACAAACTTCGAGAAGTGAACTTGTCCGGAGATCGAGACCTGGCCGGGAGTGTACTACTATGAGACGAGAACTTCGCATGAATGATGGATATTTAGAAGTTTACGCGTAAGATTCCATTAGAATATTCTCATGAACCTCTAAACACACACGAATTCGCAAACTTCGAGAAGTGAACTTTTCCGGAGATCGAAACCTGGCCAGGAGTGGACTACTATGAGACGAGAACTTCGCCTGAATGATGGAACTTTAGCAGTTTACGCGTAAGATTCCCTAAGAATATTCTCATGGACCCCTAAACACACACGAATTCGCAAACTTCGAGAAGTGAACTTGTCCGAAGATCAAAACCTGGACAGGAGTGTACTACTATGAGACGAGAACTTCGCATGAACGATGGATCGTTAGCAGTTTACGCGTATGATTACATGAGAATATTCTCATGGACCCCTAAACACACACGAATTCGCAAACTTCGAGAAGTGAACTTTCTGGAGATCGAAACCTGGCCAGGAGTGGACTACTATGAGACGAGAACTTCGCATGAACGATGGATCTTTAGCAGTTTACGCGTAAGATTCCATGAGAATATTCTCATGAACACCTAAACACACACGAATTCGCAAACTTCGAGAAGTGAACTTTTCTGGAGATTGAAACCTGGCCAGGAGTGGAATACTATGAGACTAGAACTTTGCATGAACGATGGATCTTTAGCAGTTTACGCGTAAGATTCCATGAGAATATTCTCATGAACACCTAAACACACACGAATTCGCAAACTTCGAGAAGTGAACTTTTCCGGAGATCGAAACCTGGCCAGGAGTAGAATACTATGAGACTAGAACTTTGCATGAACAATGGATCG
This sequence comes from Papaver somniferum, assembly GCF_003573695.1. NCBI lineage: Eukaryota > Viridiplantae > Streptophyta > Magnoliopsida > Ranunculales > Papaveraceae > Papaver > Papaver somniferum. The sequence goes on along the minus strand of NC_039364.1, from coordinate 259,653,387 downwards.
TTAGCAGTTTACGCGTAGGATTCCATGAGAATATTCTCATGGACAACTAAACACACAAGAATTCACAAATTTCGAGAAGTGAACTTGTCCGGAGATCGAAACCTGGCCAGGAGTGGACTACTATGAGATGAGAACTTCGCATGGATGATGGATCTTTAGCAGTTTACGCGTAAGATTCCATGAGAATATTCTCATGGACCCCTAAACACACACGAATTCGCAAATTTTGAGAAGTGAACTTGTCCGGAGATCGAGACCTGGCCAGGAGTGTACTACTATGAGACGAGAACTTCGCATGAACGATGGATCGTTAGCAGTTTACGCGTATGATTACATGAGAATATTCTCATGGACCCCTAAACACACACGAATTCGCAAACTTCGAGAAGTGAACTTTCTGGAGATCGAAACCTGGCCAGGAGTGGACTACTATGAGACGAGAACTTCGCATGAACGATGGATCTTTAGCAGTTTACGTGTAAGATTCCATGAGAATATTCTCATGGACACCTAACCACACACGAATTCGCAAATTTCGAGAAGTGAACTTGTCCGGAGATCGAAACCTAGCCAGGAGTGGACTACTATGAGACGAGATCTTCGCATGAACGATGGATCGTTAGCAGTTTACTGTTGGGGCTAGAAATGTAGTCCTAAAAATTCTACTGCAAGTGCACAGTGTCGGCAAGCAACACAGGGCAAGCACAGGTCAGTTCCACAGGGACAAGGGGGAGCAAGTGTGATCTTTCTTATTGTGACATTAAATAGAACTAATCATTAGCATTCAGCAGAACTAATCATTAGCAGTTATTAACTTCCCAATCATTACACAGAATTAGCATTTATTAAACAGAAGTAACAGAACAAGCATTAAATTTCCACTAACAGTTATTAACATTCAATGCATTGACTTCAGGTTAGCATCAAATTCAACACAGTCTTTATTCCTGAAGCATTAATCACTAACTACTAATCATTTACATTAACTGAATCATTAACATTAACAATTATTTCTGGAGCACTAATCATTGATCATTGATACCAATCATTCACATTAACTGAATAGCAGACTTGGAGGCAAAACATTACACTAATTCAATCACTGAGATTGAAGCAAAGTTACACAGTGAACTGAAGATGGACAAGCAAATGAGGAGGGTAAAAATTCTGAACAGTAACAGGGATAGGGTGAATCAGATGAATGGAAACTAGGGTTGAGAATTCACCTCTCAGCCCATACTAGCATGTGAACTAATGAACTACTTTAGCTTCTTTGAATAGATAAATTACCTCCAATCACTAAATCAAGGCAAGCATTAGTTGTCTGTTTAAAGCACAACTAATCAAACACAATAACAAGCAATGTAGAGTCAGTGAACAAACATAGAGGAATTCTAACTACCTAGGATGCTTGACATTCTAGGTGAAAGCAACATGTATTCATCAACAAAAATTCATCTTACACAATTATCTTGGCATAAACAGCAGCACATCAGCACACAAATTAGCATTCAGGCTAAGGGTTTCATCTTAGCCCCAGTTAAGATGTTTAGTTCATAGTTAGAGAGCCTAACATGATACTAAGAGGGTTATTATACATGGAGAAAAGCTACAGGGACAGAAAACTGAACAAAAACCAATTGATAGAGAAAATTCTTACTGAAATTAAACTTGGGTCTCCTCTCCTCTCCCTCACAATGTTACACAGTGTACAATTTATACCAGAACACTAACCCTAATTGTAAATCCCCAAATCAGAAAATTAGGGTTTTTTTAAATTACACAAAATTTAACTTACAAACTCCCAAAATCTGCTCGACCCATGCCTCCTCTAGTCCTTGATGCTCTTCCTCTGCTCCTATTGTCCCCTAATTTCGAGTTATTTTACTCACCCCAAAACCTAGGGTTTCAGAGGTTGTGAGGAGAAGAAAATAACTAGGCTAGGGATATGGGGGTGTTGTCGGTGAAGAGATAGTAGTGGCAGTGATGGAACTGGTGGTGGTGACGGAAGTGACAGCGGCAGAGAGGGGAGGGGGTGGAGTTGCAGAGCTCTGCAACTGTCGGGTGAAGGAGATGAAGTTTTGGGAAGAAGGAGGTGTTTGGGTGGTAGTATAGGCATCGGTGCTAGGGTGTGAAGCGGGAACATCTGATTCGATGTTTGGCGAGCTGATCCGTAGGATGTGACGATGGTAGGTGGATCCAACGATGAGATGGGAGGCTGTGGGTAGCGACCGTCGGATGGAGGAATGCAACGAAAAGGACGGCCCAAGATGGAGATCGGCGTTGCGATGTAAAGCGGGAGCTTCGGAGTTTGATGTGCGATGATGGAGCGACCGTAGGATGCTGAGATGCTTCGATCTGACGGCTGAAATCCGATACGGGCTTGGGTAGTGGAAATGGGTTTGAGAAAGGGTTTTGGGCCTTGGGTATGCCAGGCCCATAACTTCTTTAAGAACAATTCTTCCTTCTTGAGCCCATTTCTACCCTCTTGGTCTTGTGCACAACATTCTTCGCGGCTTCCTTGCGTAATTCCTCCCGGCTTTTCACTACTTTTCTGCTCTATTCCGCTCCGCAATTCATCCAGACTTTATTTATTACCTAAAAATGCAAAATTAAGTAAGAAAAATATTTATTCTTGAAAACAATGAAAATACAGAATATGGGATAAAATGTAGAATTAATGCGCAAAAGATGAGTTAAATGCCAACAAAAAGGGATAAATATATACATTATTTGGCACCCATCAAATACCCCCAAACCTGAATTTTACTTGTCCTCAAGTAAAACAAAACTAAGGAAATCCTAACTATACCACTGTCGCTGGTCTCTCGAATGCATTTAGCGTATGCACTAAGCCTTTTAAACCACTAAGTGTCCCTAGTGGACGAGTTAAGTCTCGTGAAGGTTTGCTTAGAACGTACCTACAAAGTTCTAGGTCAAAATATAAGCTCAGATTCCATCAAATATGACATGTGCAAAACAGTTTAAGCTCACAGCAAAATGGAGATGTCAATCTAGCTATCGAAGGCACAATCCTAGCACTGATAACAAAAAAAGACATGTGATAAGAGTGTAAAGTGTATCTACACATGTGTAAAGAAAGATCTGAAGTTATGACTACTAATCACCAAGAGATAGTTTCTCAGGCTAAGAACCAAGGTCGAAATCTAGCTAGCTGTCCGGACTTTACGAGAATTGTGAATGAGTTGGAGGTATTTCACAATTACTTGCGTTGTACATCAATGGCATACACCCTCCTTGCTTATTACAATGAAACAACAAAATGACAATTTACATGACTCTTATTTACATTGACTACTCTCTTTTTATTTTTGGAACAAGAGAGGATGGAATTGATAAATACTTGATTTTTTTGTATTTTTCTGATATTTATTTTTCTTTTTTTTTGAATATATACATCGTTTTTTTTTTTTTTTTTAGAACAAGGAAACACTTTTGATACATATACAAAAGGAAACAAAAGATTACATGACACTTTGCAAGAGGTAGCCCTTTTTGATGCACCCAGTTAAATTCGATGGTTGTCTTTCTTAATGTAACCTCCACCTTCTATCCCAACCAACCAAAGAACAAGCTAGTCAAGTTTCGTTCAGTATTCTAAAGTGATTGGCAATCGTAACTTCCTATCCAACACCTTGAAGATCGATGCCATACATGTATTGGTAGATCGTGCGCGTGCAAATTTCTTATCACTATGTGAATTGTGCTAGAATCAGGGTGCCTAAATATCTAGACTAAGACTCCTAATAAAAATACATATTTGCACAAGAGTCAACATTTCACGGTAAATGAGCTCCATTTTTATGATTTTTTCATTTTTTAATTTTTTTCAATTTTGATTTTTCAATTTTTTTGGAATTTTTCAATTTTTTTCAAAAAGAAGAAGGAGTTCGTTTTCAATTATGGCAAATTATCATGGTATCTACTCTATACCCCCAAACCTAAACTAAACATTGTCCTCAATGTTTCAAAACATGGAAAGAATTATAAAACAATATATGAAGAGGAACATGCTGAGTAGAGTAAAAGGAGAGAGAATACCCGATTATACGGCGAAAGCTCGATTAAAACTCCGTTATTCAAGGCAAAAATCCATCATAGTAGGAGTCACAATGGATGAGCACAAAATATACACAAAAGGAAATTTAACTAACACATTATCTACAAGAAAATTTTGGTTTTTAATGGGATTGGACTTTTTGGAAAAATGTTGGTTTTGTCGGGAGACATTTGGTTCGGGTGGGAAAGAAAAATTTTGGTTTTTAGGGGAGAAAAACATTTCGAAAACTGTTTGGTTATTTAGGGAAAGAGTGGACCAGTTTAGTCCACATAGACCGGGTCCTCCAGGTTGGTTGTTTCAATGTCGGGTGGGAATGGCTCAAGGAATGGCTTTAATCTCTGCCCGTTGACTTTGAAAACGTTCTTGTTGGAGACATCCTCCAACTCTACAGCTCCATGAGGAAAAACTGTGCGTACTAGGTACGGACCCTTCCATCTGGAACGCAGTTTTCCTGGAAAAAGATGTAATCGGGAGTCATACAGCAAGACTTTCTGACCAGGAGTGAAGGATTTGCGCAGAATACGCTTGTCATGAAACATCTTCATCCTCTGCTTGTACAGCTTGGCACTGTCATAAGCCTCATTTCTCAATTCTTCCAACTCGTTGAGTTGAAGTTTCCTTTGAATTCCAGCTTCGTCCAGAGAAAAGTTCAGCTCCTTGATTGCCCAGTAGGCACGATGTTCTAATTCCACAGGTAGATGGCACGGCTTTCCATACACTAGACGATAGGGGGACATGCCAATTGGTGTCTTATAAGCTGTTCTATAGGCCCACAAAGCATCATTCAACCTTAATGACCAATCTTTCCTAGACGGGTTGACCGTCTTCTCCAGAATGTGCTTAATTTCCCTATTAGAAACTTCTACTTGTCCACTAGTCTGAGGGTGGTACGGAGTAGCAACCTTGTGAGTTATGCCATACTTGCGTACTAAAGACTCAAAGTACTTGTTACGAAAATGTGAACCGCCGTCACTGATGATAGCTCTAGGGGTACCAAAACGTGAAAATATGTTCTCCTTTAGAAATGAAAGTACCACCTTGTGGTCATTTGTTCTGGTTGCTATGGCTTCTACCCACTTAGAAACGTAATCCACTGCGACTAGGATGTACAATCTACCGTCAGAAATAGGGAATGGACCCATGAAGTCTATCCCCCAAACATCAAAAATCTCCACAATCAGAATGGGGTTCAATGGCATCATGTTTCTCCTCGAAATGCTTCCTAGCTTCTGACAGCGTTCACAAGCAACACAATAATCATGGCAATCCTTGAACAATGATGGCCAATAGAATCCACACTGCAAGATCTTTGCAGCGGTTTTCTTGGCACTGAAATGGCCTCCACATGCCTGGTCATGGCAAAAAGATATCACATCTTTCTGTTCAGTGTTGGGGACACATCTCCTAATGATTTGGTCCTGGCAATACTTAAACAGATATGGGTCATCCCAGATGAAGTGTTTAACTTCAGCCAAAAACTTATAGCGGTCTTGTCTCGACCAATGTGAGGGCATCCTACCTGCAGCAAGGTAGTTGACGATATCAGCAAACCAAGGAAGGTCTGAGATAGACATCAGCTGTTCATCTGGAAATGATTCTCTAATCAGCTCAGATTCATGAATAGACTCTAAAGTTAATCTAGACAAGTGATCAGCAACCACATTTTCACACCCCTTCTTATCACGGATTTCGATGTCGAATTCCTGTAATAAGAGTATCCATCGAATAAGGCGAGCTTTAGCATCCTTCTTAGAAAGAAGATACTTCAAAGCCGCATGGTCTGTGTATATGATGATCTTAGATCCTATCAAATAAGACCTAAACTTGTCTAATGCAAATACCACGGCAAGTAACTCCTTCTCGGTAGTCGAATAGTTGAGTTGAGCATCATTAAGAGTTTTACTAGCATAGTATATCACATATGGTAGTCTATCAACACGTTGCCCTAGAACAGCGCCAACGGCATAATCAGAGGCGTCACACATGAGCTCGAATGGCAGTTTCCAATCTGGTGGTCGGACTATAGGAGCGGTGGTGAGGAGAGTCTTGAGTTCTTCCCATGCCTTCACACAAGCAGCATCGAAGTTAAAGACAACATCTTTGGCAAGTAGGTTACACAAGGGTCTTGAGATTTGGCTAAAGTTTTTGATGAATCGCCGGTAGAACCCAGCGTGACCTAAAAATGATCGAATCCCCTTCACAGAGTGGGGTTGAGGTAATTGCTGAATGAGGTCGACTTTAGCTTTATCTACTTCAATTCCTTTTTCCGATACGATGTGTCCTAGAACTATGCCGGAGTTCACCATGAAGTGGCATTTTTCCCAGTTTAAAATCAGATTCTTTTGCTTACATCTTGACAGCACAAGGACTAGATGGTCCAAACATTCGTCAAAAGAGGAACCAAACACAGAGAAATCATCCATAAAGATCTCGAGAAAACTATCTATCATGTCTGAAAAAATGCTCATCATGCACCGCTGAAAAGTAGCGGGTGCATTACACAGCCCGAAGGGCATACGTCTAAAAGCAAATGTCCCAAATGGACACGTGAATGTAGTTTTTTCCTGATCTTCTGGTGCTATATGGATTTGGTTATAACCGGAAAAGCCATCTAGAAAACAGTAGTGACTGTGTCCAGACACACGTTCTAGCATTTGGTCAATGAAAGGGAGCGGGAAGTGATCCTTCCTTGTTACTGTGTTCAATTTCCTGTAGTCGACACATACTCGCCATCCTGTGGTTGTACGAGAGGGGACTAACTCATTCTTTTCGTTCCGAACTACAGTAATGCCTGACTTTTTAGGCACAACTTGAATGGGACTAACCCATTTACTATCTGAAATCGGATATATGATACCCGCATCAAGTAGCTTCAAGATCTCACTCTTAACGACTTCTCTCATGTTAGGGTTAAGTCTCCTTTGCATTTCCCTAGATGGTTTGGCGTTCTCTTCAAGATTAATGTGGTGCATGCAAATGGTGGGGCTTATCCCTTTGAGATCTGAGATGGTCCATCCTAAGGCTTCTTTCTGCTCCTCAAGGACTCCTAAAAGCTTGTTTTCCTGTTCTATGTTTAGTTGTGAAGAAATGATAACAGGTAAAGTATCAGAAGGACCTAGAAATGCATACTTCAAAGTCTCAGGTAATGGTTTCAATTCCTGGTTGGCCTTAGGCGACTCGTCCGAAGATATAACAAACTCCTCAGAAAGTGGGGGTTGTTCCACTGTATTCTGCCACTTAGTGATGTCCATTTGAGGTACAGATTCGAGCAAAGATTGGACTTCACTAGTGTATTCATCATCATACAACTCCAAGTTAACACCTTCCAAACATGCTTGCAGGGGATCTTTTGACATAATGCTAGTCAATGAATCTTGTATCAAACTCTCAATCATATTGACTTCATGTATCTCCTCATCATCAAGATTCACAGGTTGTTGACTAACATTAAACGCATTCAATTCTACAGTCATGTTTCCAAAAGAGAGTTTCAACACTCCGTTCCGACAGTTGATGATCGCATTGGACGTCGCCAGGAATGGACGTCCTAGAATGACAGGAATGTGACAATTTGGGTTTTGGACAGGTTGGGTGTCTAAGACAATGAAGTCTACAGGAAAATAGAATTTTTCAACCTTAATCAAAACGTCTTCTACCACTCCACGAGGAACTTTGACAGATCGATCTGCTAATTGGAGAGTTATAGGTGTAGGCTTCAACTCTCCAAGACCTAACTGCACATAAACAGAATATGGCAGGAGGTTCACACTTGCACCTAGATCTAATAAAGCTCTATTGACCGTGTGTTCTCCGATAGTGCAAGAGATTGTTGGACAACCTGGGTCCTTAAACTTGGGTGGAGTTTTGTTGAGAATAATGGAACTCACTTGTTCAGCTAAAAAAGCACGCTTGTGCACATTAATCTTGCGCTTTTGAGTGCACAAATCTTTGAGGAATTTGGCATATGCAGGGATTTGCTTAATTGCCTCAAGAAAAGGAATGTTGATGTTGACTCTTTTGAACAGTTCTAACATCTCATTGTAGTGGGTGCTTATCTGTTGGCGAACTAACCTCTGAGGAAAAGGAGCAGTAGGAACATTAGGAGGTAGAGGGACATTCCTAGCAGTAGGTTTGTCGGCTTCACTAATGTGCTCGGATTCTTTTTCTGGACTAGAGGTTTCCTTAGGTGGTGTAGGCAATGCTAAGTTTGGCTCAGATTCACTTGTTTGTGGTATGCCTACATTGTTCTCAACAACTTTACCACTTCGGAGAGTGGTGATGGAATGGACTTGATCGGGTGAGGTTCTTTCGCAAGATGATGATGTTGTGCCTGCTTGAAATATCCTCTTTGGTTCTTGTTGGGGTTGGCTAGGAAGTTTACCCTTTTCTCTTGTATTCAATGCATCGCAAATTTGACCCATCTGTAGTTCTAGAGCGGTGACTCGCTGATCAGTTGCTTTCTCGTTTTTCATCAGATGTTGGGTCAATTGATTGATACTTTCTTCAATGCTGGACAATTTCTTATCAGCAATGTATTGAGGGTACGACTGCTGTTGAGGATTTCTAGGGTATTGGTAGCCTTGGTTGTTTTGATAGCCTTGATTTGGTTGAGATGGTCCTCCTTGGGCAGGGCCTTTGGACCATGAAAAGTTGGGGTGGTTTCTCCATCCTGGATTGTAGGTCTGTGAATATGGGTTGTGCTCTTGTTTTTGAAACATAGCATTTGCTTGCTCAAGCTTAGATTCCTGGAATGCATGCATTTCCGGACAATCATTGACTTGGTGATCAGATCCACTACATAGAGCACAGATAGCCATTTCGACATGTTCACAAAAGGTAGTGGGAGAAGGGTTTGCGTTTTTCTGTAGTTCTAACGCTTCTATTCTTCTTGCTAGCGCAGCCATCTTTACACTTCCTTCAAAATCAGACTCAATCCTATGGACCCTAGCTACAGGTGTAGTCTTTCTAGGTTCACGAATGGATTCCCACTGTTGCGTCTTCTCAGCTACTTCAATCAGGAAGTCCCAAGACGCATCAGCAGTCTTATTTACAAAAAGACCATTGCACATTGACTCAACCGTTGTTCGGGTGGACACATCTAGACCCTCATACAAAATTTGCACAAGTCTCCATTTTTCAAAACCATGATGGGGACATTGGAGCAATAATTCATTGAATCTCTCCAAGTATCTAGCTAGGGTCTCACCCTCTAATTGCACAAAGCTATTCAGACTTTGACGAATTGTCGCAGTCTTGTGATTTGGGAAAAACTTTTTGAAAAACTCCTTGATGAGGTCATCCCAAGACATGATGGATTGAGGCTGTAAAGCATACAGCCAGGCCTTAGACTTATCTTTAAGGGAGAAAGGAAAAAGCCTCAACTTTAGGATTTCGTCAGACATTTGAGTGAAACGCAGAGTTCCACAAATCTCCTCAAACTCTCTCACGTGATGGTACGGATTTTCATTTTCTACACCTCTAAAAACTGGAAGCATTTGTATTGTGCTTGATTTCAGCTCATAATGGCCATTGGCTTCTGGTAGCACAATACAAGATGGTTGACTAGTTCTAGTTGGGTACATATAATCCTTGAGTGTACGGGGTTCTCCCATTGTTTCTGATTGATCTGGACTGTCTACCTCAGAACTAAGGATTTCGATTGGATCGTCCGGGTTAATTCTAACGAGTCTGTTGGTTTGGTCTCTGTAGGTCACAATCATGTCCTAGCAGGTACCTCAGCTAACATGTTGGTCAGAGCAGTCGGAAACAATTTTTGGAACCACAAAAGGCCCAATATTTTGGTTTAAAATGGGTTTCTTGATGATTTGGTTTTGAATGGGTTTTGGTTTCACAAAGGGTTTTGGTTTATGAAATGTAGAGCCCTAATTTTTTTGTTTTTGTTTTGTAAAGTTAGGAGCCTAATGGATGGGATGTACACCTAAAGTCCAAATTAAAAGACAAGCCCACAAAAGATAAGAAAAAGAATAATCACAAACAATAAATACAAGCCCATAAAAGAAAAGAAAAAGAAACAAAGAAAATTAAAAATTATTACAGGCCCAAATAGAAAGAAAAAGAAAATTGAAAAATTATTACAAGCCCAGATTAATACTTAAACACAAGCCCAGATGAATTTAATGAGGCCCAGTTGGGTTATCTCATGGGTTAGGCCTACCTGAATAGCACAGCCCAGCTGTTCGGTTTAAGTTGCTAAAGCCCAGTTGGGCTTGGATCGTCCTACGCGGCTTTAGTTTTTCTGAGGCCCAGTTGGGCTTTGATTCAGTTTCTGCACCTTCTTCAGCTTTCAGCCCAGTTGGGCTTTTGGTTCAGCAAAGCTGCAAGTGCACCAGCAGCAGCAACACAACAGCAGCAGGAGCAGCAGCTTGGGAGAGGCTAGCAGGTCAGAAGCACAGAGCAGCAGCAGCAGGAGAAGTGGGTTGGCAGGGAAAGAGAACTGCAGCAGCACAGCAGCTTGGCAGCCCAGTTCAGCAACAGGCTTAGCACAACAGCAAGAAGAGGAGCAGCTCCACAGCACAGTTCAGTGAACAGCAGCAGTTCAGCAACACAACACAAGAAAGAAAGAGCAATTGCGCCGCAACCGAGTCCCCGGCAGCGGCGCCAAAAACTTGTTGGGGCTAGAAATGTAGTCCTAAAAATTCTACTGCAAGTGCACAGTGTCGGCAAGCAACACAGGGCAAGCACAGGTCAGTTCCACAGGGACAAGGGGGAGCAAGTGTGATCTTTCTTATTGTGACATTAAACAGAACTAATCATTAGCATTCAGCAGAACTAATCATTAGCAGTTATTAACTTCCCAATCATTACACAGAATTAGCATTTATTAAACAGAAGTAACAGAACAAGCATTAAATTTCCACTAACAGTTATTAACATTCAATGCATTGACTTCAGGTTAGCATCAAATTCAACACAGTCTTTATTCCTGAAGCATTAATCACTAACTACTAATCATTTACATTAACTGAATCATTAACATTAACAATTATTTCTGGAGCACTAATCATTGATCATTGATACCAATCATTCACATTAACTGAATAGCAGACTTGGAGGCAAAACATTACACTAATTCAATCACTGAGATTGAAGCAAAGTTACACAGTGAACTGAAGATGGACAAGCAAATGAGGAGGGTAAAAATTCTGAACAGTAACAGGGATAGGGTGAATCAGATGAATGGAAACTAGGGTTGAGAATTCACCTCTCAGCCCATACTAGCATGTGAACTAATGAACTACTTTAGCTTCTTTGAATAGATAAATTACCTCCAATCACTAAATCAAGGCAAGCATTAGTTGTCTGTTTAAAGCACAACTAATCAAACACAATAACAAGCAATGTAGAGTCAGTGAACAAACATAGAGGAATTCTAACTACCTAGGATGCTTGACATTCTAGGTGAAAGCAACATGTATTCATCAACAAAAATTCATCTTACACAATTATCTTGGCATAAACAGCAGCACATCAGCACACAAATTAGCATTCAGGCTAAGGGTTTCATCTTAGCCCCAGTTAAGATGTTTAGTTCATAGTTAGAGAGCCTAACATGATACTAAGAGAGTTATTATACATGGAGAAAAGCTACAGGGACAGAACACAGAACAAAAACCAATTGATAGAGAAAATTCTTACTGAAATTAAACTTGGGTCTCCTCTCTCCTCCCTCACAATGTTACACAGTGTACAATTTATACCAGAACACTAACCCTAATTGTAAATCCCCAAATCAGAAAATTAGGGTTTTTTTTAAATTACACAAAATTTAACTTACAAACTCCCAAAATCTACTCGACCCATGCCTCCTCTAGTCCTTGATGCTCTTCCTCTGCTCCTATTGTCCCCTAATTTCGAGTTATTTTACTCACCCCAAAACCTAGGGTTTCAGAGGTTGGGAGAAGAAGAAAATAACTAGGCTAGGGATATGGGGGTGTTGTCGGTGAAGAGATAGTAGTGGCAGTGATGGAACTGGTGGTGACGACGGAAGTGACAGCGGCAGAGAGGGGAGGTGGTGGAGTTGCAGAGCTCTGCAACTGTCGGGTGAAGGAGATGAAGTTTTGGGAAGAAGGAGGTGTTTGGGTGGTAGTATAGGCATCGGTGCTAGGGTGTGAAGCGGGAACATCTGATTCGATGTTTGGCGAGCTGATCCGTAGGATGTGACGATGGTAGGTGGATCCAACGATGAGATGGGAGGCTGTGGGTAGCGACCGTCGGATGGAGGAATGCAACGAAAAGGACGGCCCAAGATGGAGATCGGCGTTGCGATGTAAAGCGGGAGCTTCGGAGTTTGATGTGCGATGATGGAGCGACCGTAGGATGCTGAGATGCTTCAATCTGACGGCTGAAATCCGATACGGGCTTGGGGTAGTGGAAGTGGGTTTGAGAAAGGGTTTTGGGCCTTGGGTATGCCAGGCCCATAACTTCTTTAAGAACAATTCCTCCTTCTTGAGCCCATTTCTACCCTCTTGGTCTTGTGCACAACATTCTTCGCGGCTTCCTTGCGTAATTCCTCCCGGCTTTTCACTACTTTTCTGCTCTTTTTGCTCCTCACTTCATCCAGATTTTATTTGTTACCTAAAAATGAAAAATTAAGTAAGAAAAATATTTATTCTTGAAAACAATGAAAATACAGAATATGGGATAAAATGTAGAATTAATGCACAAAAGATGAGTTAAATGCCAACAAAAATATATATAAATATGCACTATTTAGCACTCATCATTTACGCGTAGGATTCCATGAGAATATTCTCATGGACAACTAAACACACAAGAATTCACAAATTTCGAGAAGTGAACTTGTCCGGAGATCGAAACCTGGCCAGGAGTGGAATACTATGAGATGAGAACTTCGCATGAATGATGGATCTTTAGCAGTTTACGCGTAAGATTCCCTAAGAATATTCTCATGGACCCCTAAACACACACGAATTCGCAAACTTCGAGAAGTGAACTTGTCCGAAGATCAAAACCTGGCCAGGAGTGTACTACTATGAGACGAGAACTTCGCATGAACGATGGATCGTTAGCAGTTTACGCGTATGATTCCATGAGAATATTCTCATGGACCCCTAAACACACACGAATTCGCAAACTTCGAGAAGTGAACTTGTCCGAAGATCAAAACCTGGCCAGGAGTGTACTACTATGAGACGAGAACTTCGCATGAACGATGGATCGTTAGCAGTTTACGCGTATAATTCCATGAGAATATTCTCATGGACCCCTAAACACACACGAATTCGCAAACTTCGAGAAGTGAACTTTCTGGAGATCGAAACCTGGCCAGGAGTGGACTACTATGAGACAAGAACTTCGCATGAACGATGGATCTTTAGCAGTTTACGTGTAAGATTCCATGAGAATATTCTCATGGACACCTAACCACACACGAATTCGCAAATTTCGAGAAGTGAACTTGTCCGGAGATCGAAACCTGGCCAGGAGTGGACTACTATGAGACGAGATCTTCGCATGAACGATGGATCTTTAGCAGTTTACGCGTAAGATTCCATGAGAATATTCTCATGAACACCTAAACACACACGAATTCGCAAACTTCGAGAAGTGAACTTTTCCGGAGATTGAAACCTGGCCAGGAGTGGAATACTATGAGACTAGAACTTTGCATGAACGATGGATCTTTAGCAGTTTACGCGTAAGATTCCATGAGAATATTCTCATGAACACCTAAACACACACGAATTCGCAAACTTCGAGAAGTGAACTTTTCCGGAGATCGAAACCTGGCCAGGAGTAGAATACTATGAGACTAGAACTTTGCATGAACAATGGATCGCTAGCAGTTTACGCGTAGGATTCCATGAGAATATTCTCATGGACAACTAAACACACAAGAATTCACAAATTTCGAGAAGTGAACTTGTCCGGAGATCGAAACCTGGCCAGGAGTGGACTACTATGAGATGAGAACTTCGCATGGATGATGGATCTTTAGCAGTTTACGCGTAAGATTCCATGAGAATATTCTCATGGACCCCTAAACACACACGAATTCACAAATTTTGAGAAGTGAACTTGTCCGGAGATCGAGACCTGGCCAGGAGTGTACTACTATGAGACGAGAACTTCGCATGAACGATGGATCTTTAGCAGTTTACGCGTAAGATTCCATGAGAGTATTCTCATGGACTCATAAACACACACGAATTTGCAAACTTCGAGAAGTGAACTTGTCCGGAGATCGAAACCTAGCCTGGAGTGGACTACTATGAGACTAGAACTTCGCGTGAATGATGGATCTTTAGCATTTTACGCGTAAGATTCCATGAGAATATTCTCATGAACCTCTAAACACACACGAATTTGAAAACTTCGAGAAGTGAATTTGTCCGGAGATCGAAACCTGGCCAGGAGTGGAATACTATGAGATGAGAACTTCGCATGAATGATGGATCTTTAGCAGTTTACGCGTAAGATTCCCTAAGAATATTCTCATGGACCCCTAAACACACACGAATTCGCAAACTTCGAGAAGTGAACTTGTCCGAAGATCAAAACCTGGCCAGGAGTGTACTACTATGAGACGAGAACTTCGCATGAACGATGGATCGTTAGCAGTTTACGCGTATGATTCCATGAGAATATTCTCATGGACCCCTAAACACACACGAATTCGCAAACTTCGAGAAGTGAACTTTCCGGAGATCGAAACCTGGCCAGGAGTGGACTAGTATGAGACGAGAACTTCGCATGAACGATAGATCTTTAGCAGTTTACGTGTAAGATTCCATGAGAATATTCTCATGGACACCTAACCACACACGAATTCGCAAATTTCGAGAAGTGAACTTGTGCGGAGATCGAAACTTGGCCAGGAGTGGCCTACTATGAGACGAGAACTTCGCATGAACGATGGATCTTTAGCAGTTTACGCGTAAGATTCCATGAGAATATTCTCATGAACACCTAAACACACACGAATTCGCAAACTTCGAGAAGTGAATTTTTCCGGAGATCGAAACCTGGCCAGGAGTGGAATACTATGAGACTAGAACTTTGCATGAACGATGGATCTTTAGCAGTTTACGCGTAAGATTCCATGAGAATATTCTCATGAACACCTAAACACACATGAATTCGCAAACTTCGAGAAGTGAACTTTTCCAGAGATCGAAACCTGGCCAGGAGTAGAATACTATGAGACTAGAACTTTGCATGAACAATGGATCGTTAGCAGTTTACGCGTAGGATTCCATGAGAATATTCCCATGGACCCCTAAACACACACGAATTCGCAAACTTTGAGAAGTGAACTTGTCCGGAGATCGAAACCTGGCCAGAAGTGTACTACTATGAGACGAGAACTTCGCATGAACGATGGATCTTTAGTAGTTTACGCGTAAGATTCAATGAGAATATTCTCATGGACACATAAATACACACGAATTCGCAAACTTCGAGAAGTGAACTTGTCCGGAGATCGAAACCTGGCCAGGAGTGGACTACTATGAGACGAGAACTTCGCATGAACGATGGATCTTTAGCATTTTACGCGTAAGATTCCATGAGAATATTCTCATGAACACCTAAACACACACGAATTCGCAAACTTCGAGAAGTGAACTTTTCCGGAGATCGAAACCTGGCCAGGAGTAGAATACTATGAGACTAGAACTTTGCATGAACAATGGATCGTTAGCAGTTTACGCGTAGGATTCCATGAGAATATTCCCATGGACCCCTAAACACACACGAATTCGCAAACTTTGAGAAGTGAACTTGTCCGGAGATCGAAACCTGGCCAGGAGTGTACTACTATGAGACGAGAACTTCGCATGAACGATGGATCTTTAGCAGTTTACGCGTAAGATTCCATGAGAATATTCTCATGAACACCTAAACACACACGAATTCGCAAACTTCGAGAAGTGAACTTTTCCGGAGATCGAAACCTGGCCAGGAGTGGAATACTATGAGACTAGAACTTTGCATGAACGATGGATCTTTAGCAGTTTACGCGTAAGATTCCATGAGAATATTCTCATGAACACCTAAACACACACGAATTCGCAAACTTCGAGAAGTGAACTTTTCCGGAGATCGAAACCTGGCCAGGAGTAGAATACTATGAGACTAGAACTTTGCATGAACAATGGATCGTTAGCAGTTTACGCGTAGGATTCCATGAGAATATTCTCATGGACAACTAAACACACAAGAATTCGCAAATTTCGAGAAGTGAGCTTGTCCGGAGATCGAAACCTGGCCAGGAGTGGACTACTATGAGACGAGAACTTCGCATGAACGATGGATCTTTAGCAGTTTACGCGTAAGATTCCATGAGAATATTCTCATGAACACCTAAACACACACGAATTCGCAAACTTCGAGAAGTGAACTTTTCCGGAGATCGAAACCTGGCCAGGAGTGGAATACTATGAGACTAGAACTTTGCAGGAACGATCGATCGTTAGCAGTTTACGCGTAGGATTCCATGAGAATATTCTCATGGACCCCTAAACACACACGAATTCGCAAACTTCGAGAAGTGAATTTGTTCGGAGATCGAGACCTGGCCGGGAGTGTACTACTATGAGACGAGAACTTCGCATGAACGATGGATCTTTAGCATTTTACGCGTAAGATTCCATGAGAATATTCTCATAGACCCCTAAACACACACGAATTCGCAAACTTCGAGAAGTGAACTTTTCCAGAGATCGAAATCTGGCCAGGAGTGGACTACTATGAGACGAGAACTTCGCATGAATGATGGATCTTTAGCAGTTTACGCGTACGATTCCAAGAGAATATTCTAATGGACCCCTAAACACACACGAATTCGCAAACTTCGAGAAGTGAACTTGTCCGGAGAGCGAGACCTGTACAGGAGTTTACTACTATGAGACGAGAACTTCGCATGAACGATGGATCTTTAGCAGTTTACGCGTAAGATTCCATGAGAATATTCTCATGGACACCTAAACACACACGAATTTGAAAACATCGAGAAGTGAACTTTTCCGGATATCGAAACCTGGCCAAGAGTGGACTACTATGAGATGAGAACTTCGCATGAATGATGGATCTTTAGCAGTTTACGCGTATGATTCCATTAGAATATTCTCATGGACCCATAAACACACACGAATTCGCAAACTTTGAGAAGTGAACTTGTCCGGAGATCGAAACCTGGCCAGGAGTGTACTACTATGAGACGAGAACTTCGCATGAACGATGGATCTTTAGCAGTTTACGCGTAAGATTCCATGAGAATATTCTCATGGACACATAAACACACACGAATTCGCAAACTTCGAGAAGTGAACTTGTCCGGAGATCGAGACCTGGCCAGGAGTGTACTATTATGAGACGAGAACTTCGCATGAACGATGGATCTCTAGCAGTTTACGCGTAAGATTCCATGAGAATATTCTCATGGACACCTAAACACACACGAATTTGAAAACTTCGAGAAGTGAACTTGTCCGGATATCGAAACCTGGCCAAGAGTGGACTACTATGAGATGAGAACTTCGCATGAATGATGGATCTTTAGCAGTTTACGCGTACGATTCCATTAGAATATTCTCATGGACCCCTAAACACACACGAATTCGCAAACTTTGAGAAGTGAACTTGTCCGGAGATCGAAACCTGGCCAGGAGTGTACTACTATGAGACGAGAACTTCGCATGAACGATGGATCTTTAGCAGTTTACGCGTAAGATTCCATGAGAATATTCTCATGGACACATAAATACACACGAATTCGCAAACTTCGAGAAGTGAACTTGTCCGGAGATCGAAACCTGGCCAGGAGTGGACTACTATGAGACGAGAACTTCGCATGAACGATGGATCTTTAGCATTTTACGCGTAAGATTCCATGAGAATATTCTCATGAACACCTAAACACACACGAATTCGCAAACTTCGAGAAGTGAACTTTTCCGGAGATCGAAACCTGGCCAGGAGTAGAATACTATGAGACTAGAACTTTGCATGAACAATGGATCGTTAGCAGTTTACGCGTAGGATTCCATGAGAATATTCCCATGGACCCCTAAACACACACGAATTCGCAAACTTTGAGAAGTGAACTTGTCCGGAGATCGAAACCTGGCCAGGAGTGTACTACTATGAGACGAGAACTTCGCATGAACGATGGATCTTTAGCAGTTTACGCGTAAGATTCCATGAGAATATTCTCATGAACACCTAAACACACACGAATTCGCAAACTTCGAGAAGTGAACTTTTCCGGAGATCGAAACCTGGCCAGGAGTGGAATACTATGAGACTAGAACTTTGCATGAACGATGGATCTTTAGCAGTTTACGCGTAAGATTCCATGAGAATATTCTCATGAACACCTAAACACACACGAATTCGCAAACTTCGAGAAGTGAACTTTTCCGGAGATCGAAACCTGGCCAGGAGTAGAATACTATGAGACTAGAACTTTGCATGAACAATGGATCGTTAGCAGTTTACGCGTAGGATTCCATGAGAATATTCTCATGGACAACTAAACACACAAGAATTCGCAAATTTCGAGAAGTGAGCTTGTCCGGAGATCGAAACCTGGCCAGGAGTGGACTACTATGAGACGAGAACTTCGCATGAACGATGGATCTTTAGCAGTTTACGCGTAAGATTCCATGAGAATATTCTCATGAACACCTAAACACACACGAATTCGCAAACTTCGAGAAGTGAACTTTTCCGGAGATCGAAACCTGGCCAGGAGTAGAATACTATGAGACTAGAACTTTGCATGAACAATGGATCGCTAGCAGTTTACGCGTAGGATTCCATGAGAATATTCTCATGGACAACTAAACACACAAGAATTCACAAATTTCGAGAAGTGAACTTGTCCGGAGATCGAAACCTGGCCAGGAGTGGACTACTATGAGATGAGAACTTCGCATGGATGATGGATCTTTAGCAGTTTACGCGTAAGATTCCATGAGAATATTCTCATGGACCCCTAAACACACACGAATTCGCAAAGTTTGAGAAGTGAACTTGTCCGGAGATCGAGACCTGGCCAGGAGTGTACTACTATGAGACGAGAACTTCGCATGAACGATGGATCTTTAGCAGTTTACGCGTAAGATTCCATGAGAGTATTCTCATGGACTCATAAACACACACGAATTCGCAAACTTCGAGAAGTGAACTTGTCCGGAGATCGAAACCTGGCCTGGAGTGGACTACTATGAGACTAGAACTTCGCGTGAATGATGGATCTTTAGCATTTTACGCGTAAGATTCCATGAGAATATTCTCATGAACCTCTAAACACACACGAATTTGAAAACTTAGAGAAGTGAATTTGTCCGGAGATCGAAACCTGGCCAGGAGTGGAATACTATGAGATGAGAACTTCGCATGAATGATGGATCTTTAGCAGTTTACGCGTACGATTCCATGAGAATATTCTCATGGACCCCTAAACACACACGAATTCACAAACTTCGAGAAGTGAACTTGTCCGGAGATCAAAACCTGGCCAGGAGTGTACTACTATGAGATGAGAACTTCGCATGAACGATGGATCTTTAGAAGTTTACGCGTAAGATTCCATGAGAATATTCTCATGGACCCCTAAACACACACGAATTCGCAAACTTCGAGAAGTGAATTTGTTCGGAGATCGAGACCTGGCCGGGAGTGTACTACTATGAGACGAGAACTTCGCATGAACGATGGATCTTTAGCATTTTACGCGTAAGATTCCATGAGAATATTCTCATAGACCCCTAAACACACACGAATTCGCAAACTTCGAGAAGTGAACTTTTCCAGAGATCGAAACCTGGCCAGGAGTGGACTACTATGAGACGAGAATTTCGCATGAATGATGGATCTTTAGCAGTTTACGCGTACGATTCCATGAGAATATTCTAATGGACCCCTAAACACACACGAATTCGCAAACTTCGAGAAGTGAACTTGTCCG
Source organism: Papaver somniferum (assembly GCF_003573695.1). Classification (NCBI taxonomy): domain Eukaryota; kingdom Viridiplantae; phylum Streptophyta; class Magnoliopsida; order Ranunculales; family Papaveraceae; genus Papaver; species Papaver somniferum. The sequence continues at coordinate 259,633,351 of NC_039364.1, read as the reverse complement.
GAGATCGAAACCTGGCCAGGAGTGGACTACTATGAGACGAGAACTTCGCATGAACGATGGATCTTTAGCATTTTACGCGTAAGATTCCATGAGAATATTCTCATGAACACCTAAACACACACGAATTCGCAAACTTCGAGAAGTGAACTTTTCCGGAGATCGAAACCTGGCCAGGAGTGGAATACTATGAGACTAGAACTTTGCATGAACGATGGATCGTTAGCAGTTTACGCGTAGGATTCCATGAGAATATTCTCATGGACCCCTAAACACACACGAATTCGCAAACTTCGAGAAGTGAACTTGTCCGGAGATCGAGACCAGGCAAGGAGTGTACTACTATGAGACGAGAACTTCGCATGATCGATGGATCTTTAGCAGTTTACGCGTAAGATTCCATGAGAATATTCTCAAGGACCCCTAAACACACACGAATTCTCAAACGTCGAGAAGTGAACTTGTCCGGAGATCGAAACCTGGCCAGGAGTGGACTACTATGAGACGAGAACTTTGGATGAACGATGGATCTTTAGAAGTTTACGCGTAAGATTCCATGAGAATTTTCTCATGAACCCCGAAACACACATGAATTCGCAAACTTCGAGAAGTGAACTTGTCCGGAAATCGAAACCTGGCCAGGAGTGTACTACTATGAGACGAGAACTTCGCATGAACGATGGGTATTTAGTAGTTCACGCGTAAGATTCCATGAGAATATTCTCATGGACCCCTAAACACACACGAATTCGCAAACTTCGAGAAGTGAACTTGTCCGAAGTTCGAAACCTGGCCAGGAGTGGACTACTATGAGACGAGAACTTTGCATGAACGATGGATCGTTAGCAGTTTACGCGTAGGATTCCATGAGAATATTCTCATGGACCCCTAAACACACACGAATTCTCAAACTTCGAGAAGTGAACTTGTCCGGAGATCGAGACCTGGCCAGGAGTGTACTACTATGAGACGAGAACTTCGCATGAACGATGGATCTTTAGCAGTTTACGCGTAAGATTCCATGAGAATATTCTCATGAACCTCTAAACACACACGAATTCGCAAACTTCGAGAAGTGAACTTGTCTGGAGATCGAAACCTGGCCAGGATTGGACTACTATGAGACGAGAACTTCGCATGAACGATAGATCTTTAGCAGTTTACGCGTAAGATTCCATGAGAACATTCTCATGGACCCCTAAACACACACGAATTCGGAAACTTTGAGAAGTGAACTTGTCCGGAGATCGAAACCTGGCCAGGAGTGGACTACTATGAAACGAGAACTTCGCATGAACGATGGATCTTTAGAAGTTTACGCGTACGATTCCATGAGAATATTCTCATGGACCCCTAAACACACACGAATTCGCAAACTTCGAGAAGTGAATTTGTCCGGAGATCGAGACCTGGCCGGGAGTGTACTACTATGAGACGAGAACTTCGCATGAACGATGGATCTTTAGCAGTTTATGCGTAAGATTCCATAAGAATATTTTCATAGACCCCTAAACACACACGAATTCGCAATTTTCGAGAAGTGAACTTTTCCGGAGATCGAAACCTGGCCCGGAGTGGACTACTATGAGACGAGAACTTTGCATGAACGATGGATCTTTAGCAGTTTACGCGTAAGATTCCATGAGAATATTCTCATGAACACCTAAACACACACGAATTCGCAAACTTCGAGAAGTGAACTTTTCCGGAGATCGAAACCTGGCCAGGAGTAGAATACTATGAGACTAGAACTTTGCATGAACAATGGATCGTTAGCAGTTTATGCGTAGGATTCCATGAGAATATTCTCATGGACAACTAAACACACAAGAATTCGCAAATTTCGAGAAGTGATCTTGTCCGGAGATCGAAACCTGGCCAGGAGTGGACTACTATGAGACGAGAACTTCGCATGAACGATGGATCTTTAGCAGTTTACGCGTAAGATTCCATGAGAATATTCTCATGAACACCTAAACACACACGAATTTGCAAACTTCGAGAAGTGAACTTTTCCGGAGATCGAAACCTGGCCAGGAGTGTACTACTATGAGACGAGAACTTCGCATGAACGATGGATCGTTAGCAGTTTACGCGTATGAACGATGGATCTTTAGCAGTTTACGCGTAAGATTCCTTGAGAATATTCTCATGGACCCCTAAACACACACGAATTCGCAAACTTCGAGAAGTGAACTTGTCCGAAGATCAAAACCTGGCCAGGAGTGTACTACTATGAGACGAGAACTTCGCATGAACGATGGATCGTTAGCAGTTTACGCGTATGATTCCATGAGAATATTCTCATGGACCCCTAAACACACACGAATTCGCAAACTTCGAGAAGTGAACTTTCTGGAGATCGAAACCTGGCCAGGAGTGGACTAGTATGAGACGAGAACTTCGCATGAACGATGGATCTTTAGCAGTTTACGTGTAAGATTCCATGAGAATATTCTCATGGACACCTAACCACACACGAATTCGCAAATTTCGAGAAGTGAACTTGTCCGGAGATCGAAACCTGGCCAGGAGTGGACTACTATGAGACGAGATCTTCGCATGAACGATGGATCTTTAGCAGTTTACGCGTAAGATTCCATGAGAATATTCTCATGAACACCTAAACACACACGAATTCACAAACTTCGAGAAGTGAACTTTTCCGGAGATTGAAACCTGGCCAGGAGTGGAATACTATGAGACTAGAACTTTGCATGAACGATGGATCTTTAGCAGTTTACGCGTAAGATTCCATGAGAATATTCTCATGAACACCTAAACACACACGAATTCGCAAACTTCGAGAAGTGAACTTTTCCGGAGATCGAAACCTGGCCAGGAGTAGAATACTATGAGACTAGAACTTTGCATGAACAATGGATCGCTAGCAGTTTACGCGTAGGATTCCATGAGAATATTCTCATGGACAACTAAACACACAAGAATTCACAAATTTCGAGAAGTGAACTTGTCCGGAGATCGAAACCTGGCCAGGAGTGGACTACTATGAGATGAGAACTTCGCATGGATGATGGATCTTTAGCAGTTTACGCGTAAGATTCCATGAGAATATTCTCATGGACCCCTAAACACACACGAATTCGCAAAGTTTGAGAAGTGAACTTGTCCGGAGATCGAGACCTGGCCAGGAGTGTACTACTATGAGACGAGAACTTCGCATGAACGATGGATCTTTAGCAGTTTACGCGTAAGATTCCATGAGAGAATTCTCATGGACTCATAAACACACACGAATTCGCAAACTTCGAGAAGTGAACTTGTCCGGAGATCGAAACCTGGCCTGGAGTGGACTACTATGAGACTAGAACTTCGCGTGAATGATGGCTCTTTAGCATTTTACGCGTAAGATTCCATGAGAATATTCTCATGAACCTCTAAACACACACGAATTTGAAAACTTCGAGAAGTGAATTTGTCCGGAGATCGAAACCTGGACAGGAGTGGACTACTATGAGATGAGAACTTCGCATGAACGATGGATCTTTAGAAGTTTACGTGTAAGATTCCATGAGAATATTCTCATGGACCCCTAAACACACACGAATTCGCAAACTTCGAGAAGTGAATTTGTTCGGAGATCGAGACCTGGCCGGGAGTGTACTACTATGAGACGAGAACTTCGCATGAACGATGGATCTTTAGCATTTTACGCGTAAGATTCCATGAGAATATTCTCATAGACCCCTAAACACACACGAATTCGCAAACTTCGAGAAGTGAACTTTTCCAGAGATCGAAACCTGGCCAGGAGTGGACTACTATGAGACGAGAACTTCGCATGAATGATGGATCTTTAGCAGTTTACGCGTACGATTCCATGAGAATATTCTAATGGACCCCTAAACACACACGAATTCGCAAACTTCGAGAAGTGAACTTGTCCGGAGATCGAGACCTGGCCAGGAGTGTACTATTATGAGACGAGAACTTCGCATGAACGATGGATCTCTAGCAGTTTACGCGTAAGATTCCATGAGAATATTCTCATGGACACCTAAACACACACGAATTTGAAAACTTCGAGAAGTGAACTTGTCCGGATATCGAAACCTGGCCAAGAGTGGACTACTATGAGATGAGAACTTCGCATGAATGATGGATCTTTAGCAGTTTACGCGTACGATTCCATTAGAATATTCTCATGGACCCCTAAACACACACGAATTCGCAAACTTTGAGAAGTGAACTTGTCCGGAGATCGAAACCTGGCCAGGAGTGTACTACTATGAGACGAGAACTTCGCATGAACGATGGATCTTTAGCAGTTTACGCGTAAGATTCCATGAGAATATTCTCATGGACACATAAATACACACGAATTCGCAAACTTCGAGAAGTGAACTTGTCCGGAGATCGAAACCTGGCCAGGAGTGGACTACTATGAGACGAGAACTTCGCATGAACGATGGATCTTTAGCATTTTACGCGTAAGATTCCATGAGAATATTCTCATGAACACCTAAACATACACGAATTCGCAAACTTCGAGAAGTGAACTTTTCCGGAGATCGAAACCTGGCCAGGAGTGGAATACTATGAGACTAGAACTTTGCAGGAACGATCGATCGTTAGCAGTTTACGCGTAGGATTCCATGAGAATATTATCATGGACCCCTAAACACACACGAATTCGCTAACTTCGAGAAGTGAATTTGTTCGGAGATCGAGACCTGGCCGGGAGTGTACTACTATGAGACGAGAACTTCGCATGAACGATGGATCTTTAGCATTTTACGCGTAAGATTCCATGAGAATATTCTCATAGACCCCTAAACACACACGAATTCGCAAACTTCGAGAAGTGAACTTTTCCAGAGATCGAAACCTGGCCAGGAGTGGACTACTATGAGACGAGAACTTCGCATGAACGATGGATCTTTAGCATTTTACGCGTAAGATTCCATGAGAATATTCTCATGAACACCTAAACACACACGAATTCGCAAACTTCGAGAAGTGAACTTTTCCGGAGATCGAAACCTGGCCAGGAGTGGAATACTATGAGACTAGAACTTTGCATGAACGATGGATCGTTAGCAGTTTACGCGTAGGATTCCATGAGAATATTCTCATGGACCCCTAAACACACACGAATTCGCAAACTTCGAGAAGTGAACTTGTCCGGAGATCGAGACCAGGCAAGGAGTGTACTACTATGAGACGAGAACTTCGCATGATCGATGGATCTTTAGCAGTTTACGCATAAGATTCCATGAGAATATTCTCAAGGACCCCTAAACACACACGAATTCTCAAACGTCGAGAAGTGAACTTGTCCGGAGATCGAAACCTGGCCAGGAGTGGACTACTATGAGACGAGAACTTTGGATGAACGATGGATCTTTAGAAGTTTACGCGTAAGATTCCATGAGAATATTCTCATGAACCCCGAAACACACATGAATTCGAAAACTTCGAGAAGTGAACTTGTCCGGAAATCGAAACCTGGCCAGGAGTGTACTACTATGAGACGAGAACTTCGCATGAACGATGGGTATTTAGTAGTTCACGCGTAAGATTCCATGAGAATATTCTCATGGACCCCTAAACACACACGAATTAGCAAACTTCGAGAAGTGAACTTGTACGAAGTTCGAAACCTGGCCAGGAGTGGACTACTATGAGACGAGAACTTTGCATGAACGATGGATCGTTAGCAGTTTACGCGTAGGATTCCATGAGAATATTCTCATGGTCCCCTAAACACACACGAATTCTCAAACTTCGAGAAGTGAACTTGTCCGGAGATCGAGACCTGGCCAGGAGTGTACTACTATGAGACGAGAACTTCGCATGAACGATGGATCTTTAGCAGTTTACGCTTAAGATTCCATGAGAATATTCTCATGAACCTCTAAACACACACGAATTCGCAAACTTCGAGAAGTGAACTTGTCTGGAGATCGAAACCTGGCCAGGATTGGACTACTATGAGACGAGAACTTCGCATGAACGATAGATCTTTAGCAGTTTACGCGTAAGATTCCATGAGAACATTCTCATGGACCCCTAAACACACACGAATTCGGAAACTTTGAGAAGTGAACTTATCCGGAGATCGAAACCTGGCCAGGAGTGGACTACTATGAAACGAGAACTTCGCATGAACGATGGATCTTTAGAAGTCTACGCGTACGATTCCATGAGAATATTCTCATGGACCCCTAAACACACACGAATTCGCAAACTTCGAGAAGTGAATTTGTCCTGAGATCGAGACCTGGCCGGGAGTGTACTACTATGAGACGAGAACTTCGCATGAACGATAGATCTTTAGCAGTTTACGCGTAGGATTCCATGAGAATATTCTCATGGACCCCTAAACACACACGAATTCGGAAACTTTGAGAAGTGAACTTGTCCGGAGATCGAAACCTGGCCAGGAGTGGACTACTATGAAACGAGAACTTCGCATGAACGATGGATCTTTAGAAGTTTACGCGTAAGATTCCATGAGAATATTCTCATGGACCCCTAAACACACACGAATTCGCAAACTTCGAGAAGTGAATTTGTCCGGAGATCGAGACCTGGCCGGGAGTGTACTACTATGAGACGAGAACTTCGCATGAACGATGGATCTTTAGCAGTTTACGCGTAAGATTCCATGAGAATATTTTCATAGACCCCTAAACACACACGAATTCGCAATTTTCGAGAAGTGAACTTTTCCGGAGATCGAAACCTGGCCCGGAGTGGACTACTATGAGACGAGAACTTCGCATGAATGATGGATCTTTAGCATTTTACGCGTAGGATTCCATGAGACTATTCTCATGGACCCCTAAACACACACGAATTATCAAACTTCGAGAAGTGAACTTGTCCAGAGATCGAAACCTGGCCAGGAGGGAATACTATGAGACGAGAACTTTGGATGAACGATGGATCTTTAAAAGTTTACGCGTAAGATTCCATGAGAATATTCTCATGAGCCCCGAAACACACAGGAATTCACAAACTTCGAGAAGTGAACTTTTCCGGAGATCGAAACCTGGCCAGGAGTGTACTACTATGAGACGAGAACTTCGCATGAACGATGGATCGTTTGCAGTTTACGCGTAGGATTCCATGAGAATATTCTCATGGAAACCTAAACACACACGAATTCGCAAATTTCGAGAAGTGAACTTGTCCGGGATCGAAACCTGGCCAGGAGTGTACTACTATGAGCCGAGAACTTTGCATGAACGATGGATCGTTAGCAGTTTACGCGTAGGATTCCATGAGAATATTCTCATGGACCCCTAAACACACATGAATTCGCAAACTTCGAGAAGTGAACTTGTCCGGAGATCGAGACCTGGCCAGGAGTGTACTACTATGAGACGAGAACTTCGCATGAACGATGGATCTTTAGCAGTTTACGCGTAAGATTCCATGAGAATATTCTCATGAACCTCTAAACACACACGAATTCGCAAACTTCGAGAAGTGAACTTGTCTTGAGATCGAAACCTGGCAAGGAGTAGACTACTATGAGACGAGAACTTCGCATGAACGATGGATCTTTAGCAGTTTACGCGTAAGATTCCATGAGAATATTCTCATAGACCCCTAAACACACACGAATTCGCAATTTTCGAGAAGTGAACTTTTCCGGAGATCGAAACCTGGCCCGGAGTGGACTACTATGAGACGAGAACTTCGCATGAATGATGGATCTTTAGCAGTTTACGCGTAGGATTCCATGAGAATATTATCATGGACCCCTAAACACACACGAATTCGCAAACTTCGAGAAGTAAACTGGTCCGGAGATCGAAACCTGGCCAGGAGTGGACTACTATGAGACTAGAACTTCGCATGTACGATGTATCTTTAGAAGTTTACGCATAAGATTGCATGAGAATATTCTCATGAACCTCTAAACACACACGAATTCGCAAACTTCGAGAAGTGAACTTGTCCGGTGATCGAGACCTGGCCAGGAGTGTACTACTATGAGACGAGAACTTCACATGAACGATGGATCTTTAGCAGTTTACGTGTAAGATTCCATGAGAATATTCTCATGGAAACCTAACCACACACGAATTCGCAAATTTCGAGAAGTGAACTTGTCCGGAGATCGAAACCTGGCCAGGAGTGGACTACTATGAGACGAGAACTTCGCATGAACGATGGATCTTTAGCAGTTTACGCGTAAGATTCCATGAGAATATTCTCATGAACACCTAAACACACACGAATTCGCAAACTTCGAGAAGTGAACTTTTCCGGAGATCGAAACCTGGCCAGGAGTGGAATACTATGAGACTAGAACTTTGCATGAACGATGGATCGTTAGCAGTTTACGCGTAGGATTCCATGAGAATATTCTCATGGACCCCTAAACACACACGAATTCGCAAACTTCGAGAAGTGAACTTGTCCGGAGATCGAGACCAGGCAAGGAGTGTACTACTATGAGACGAGAACTTCGCATGATCGATGGATCTTTAGCAGTTTACGCGTAAGATTCCATGAGAATATTCTCAAGGACCCCTAAACACACACGAATTCTCAAACGTCGAGAAGTGAACTTGTCCGGAGATCGAAACCTGGCCAGGAGTGGACTACTATGAGACGAGAACTTTGGATGAACGATGAATCTTTAGAAGTTTACGCGTAAGATTCCATGAGAATATTCTCATGAACCCCGAAACACACATGAATTCGAAAACTTCGAGAAGTGAACTTGTCCGGAAATCGAAACCTGGCCAGGAGTGTACTACTATGAGACGAGAACTTCGCATGAACGATGGGTATTTAGTAGTTCACGCGTAAGATTCCATGAGAATATTCTCATGGACCCCTAAACACACACGAATTCGCAAACTTCGAGAAGTGAACTTGTCCGAAGTTCGAAACCTGGCCAGGAGTGGACTACTATGAGACGAGAACTTTGCATGAACGATGGATCGTTAGCAGTTTACGTGTAGGATTCCATGAGAATATTCTCATGGACCCCTAAACACACACGAATTCTCAAACTTCGAGAAGTGAACTTGTCCGGAGATCGAGACCTGGCCAGGAGTGTACTACTATGAGACGAGAACTTCGCATGAACGATGGATCTTTAGCAGTTTACGCGTAAGATTCCATGAGAATATTCTCATGAACCTCTAAACACACACGAATTCGCAAACTTCGAGAAGTGAACTTGTCTGGAGATCGAAACCTGGCCAGGAGTGGACTACTATGAGACGAGAACTTCGCATGAATGATGGATCTTTAGCAGTTTACGCGTAGGATTACATGAGAACATTCTCATGGACCCCTAAACACACACGAGTTCGCAAACTTCGAGAAGTGAATTTGTCCGGAGATCGAGACCTGGCCGGGAGTGTACTACTATGAGACGAGAACTTCGCATGAACGATGGATCTTTAGCATTTTATGCGTAAGATTCCATGAGAATATTCTCATAGACCCCTATACAGACACGAATTCGCAAACTTCGAGAAGTGAACTTGTCCGGAGATCGAGACCTGTCCAGGAGTGCACTACTATGAGACGAGAACTTCGCATGAACGATGGATCTTTAGCAGTTTACTCGTAAGATTCCATGAGAATATTCTCATGGACACCTAAACACACACGAATTCGCAATTTTCAAGAAGTGAACTTTTCCGGATATCGAAACCTGGCCCGGAGTGGACTACTATGAGACGAGAACTTCGCATGAACGATGGGTATTTAGTAGTTCACGCGTAAGATTCCATGAGAATATTCTCATGGACCCCTAAACACACACGAAATCGCAAACTTCGAGAAGTGAACTTGTCCGAAGTTCGAAACCTGGCCAGGAGTGGACTACTATGAGACGAGAACTTTGCATGAACGATGGATCGTTAGCAGTTTACGCGTAGGATTCCATGAGAATATTCTCATGGACCCCTAAACACACACGAATTCTCAAACTTCGAGAAGTGAACTTGTCCGGAGATCGAGACCTGGCCAGGAGTGTACTACTATGAGACGAGAACTTTGCATGAACGATGGATCTTTAGCAGTTTACGCGTAAGATTCCATGAGAATATTCTCATGAACCTCTAAACACACACGAATTCGCAAACTTCGAGAAGTGAACTTGTCTGGAGATCGAAACCTGGCCAGGATTGGACTACTATGAGACGAGAACTTCGCATGAACGATAGATCTTTAGCAGTTTACGCGTAAGATTCCATGAGAACATTGTCATGGACCCCTAAACACACACGAATTCGGAAACTTTGAGAAGTGAACTTGTCCGGAGATCGAAACCTGGCCAGGAGTGGACTACTATGAAACGAGAACTTCGCATGAACGATGGATCTTTAGAAGTTTACGCGTACGATTCCATGAGAATATTCTCATGGACCCCTAAACACACACGAATTCGCAAACTTCGAGAAGTGAATTTGTCCGGAGATCGAGACCTGGCCGGGAGTGTACTACTATGAGACGAGAACTTCGCATGAACGATGGATCTTTAGCAGTTTATGCGTAAGATTCCATGAGAATATTTTCATAGACCCCTAAACACACACGAATTCGCAATTTTCGAGAAGTGAACTTTTCCGGAGATCGAAACCTGGCCCGGAGTGGACTACTATGAGACGAGAACTTCGCATGAATGATGGATCTTTAGCATTTTACGCGTAGGATTCCATGAGACTATTCTCATGGACCCCTAAACACACACGAATTATCAAACTTCGAGAAGTGAACTTGTCCAGAGATCGAAACCTGGCCAGGAGGGAATACTATGAGACGAGAACTTTGGATGAACGATGGATCTTTAAAAGTTTACGCGTAAGATTCCATGAGAATATTCTCATGAGCCCCGAAACACACAGGAATTCACAAACTTCGAGAAGTGAACTTTTCCGGAGATCGAAACCTGGCCAGGAGTGTACTACTATGAGACGAGAACTTCGCATGAACGATGGATCGTTTGCAGTTTACGCGTAGGATTCCATGAGAATATTCTCATGGAAACCTAAACACACACGAATTCGCAAATTTCGAGAAGTGAACTTGTCCGGGATCGAAACCTGGCCAGGAGTGTACTACTATGAGCCGAGAACTTTGCATGAACGATGGATCGTTAGCAGTTTACGCGTAGGATTCCATGAGAATATTCTCATGGACCCCTAAACACACATGAATTCGCAAACTTCGAGAAGTGAACTTGTCCGGAGATCGAGACCTGGCCAGGAGTGTACTACTATGAGACGAGAACTTCGCATGAACGATGGATCTTTAGCAGTTTACGCGTAAGATTCCATGAGAATATTCTCATGAACCTCTAAACACACACGAATTCGCAAACTTCGAGAAGTGAACTTGTCTTGAGATCGAAACCTGGCAAGGAGTAGACTACTATGAGACAAGAACTTCGCATGAACGATGGATCTTTAGCATTTTACGCGTAAGATTCCATGAGAATATTCTCATGGACCCCTAAACACACAAAAATTCGCAAACTTCGAGAAGTGAACTTGTCCGGAGATCGAAACCTGGCCAGGAGTGTACTACTATAAGACGAGAACTTTGCATGAACGATGGATCGTTAGCAGTTTACGCGTAGGATTCCATGATAATATTCTCATGGACCCCTATACAGACTCGAATTCGCAAACTTCGAGAAGTGAACTTGTCCGGAGATCGAGACCTGTCCAGGAGTGCACTACTATGAGACGAGAACTTCGCATGAACGATGGATCTTTAGCAGTTTACTCGTAAGATTCCATGAGAATATTCTCATGGACACCTAAACACACACGAATTCGCAATTTTCGAGAAGTGAACTTTTCCGGATATCGAAACCTGGCCCGGAGTGGACTACTATGAGACGAGAACTTCGCATGAATGATGGATCTATAGCAGTTTACGCGTAAGATTCAATGAGAATATCCTTAAACACACACGAATTCGCAAACTTCGAGAAGTGAACTTTTCCGGAGATCGAAACCTGGCCAGGAGTGGACTACTATGAGACGAGAACTTCGCATGAACGATGGATCTTTAGCAGTTTACGCGTACGATTCCATGAGAATATTCTCATGGACCCCTAAACACACACGAATTCGTAAACTTCGAGAAGTGAAGTTGTCCGGAGATCGAGACCTGGCCGGGAGTGTACTACTATGAGACGAGAACTTCGCATGAACGATGGATCTTTAGTAGTTTACGCGTAAGTTCCATGAGAATATTCTCATAGACCCCTAAACACACACGAATTCGAAATTTTCGAGAAGTGAACTTTTCCGGAGATCGAAACCTGGCCCGAGTGGACTACTATGGGACGAGAACTTCGCATGAATGATGGATCTTTAGCAGTTTACGCGTAGGATTCCATGAGAATATTCTCATGGACCCCTAAACACACACGAATTCGCAAACTTTGAGAAGTAAACTTGTCCGGAGATCGAGACCTGGCCAGGAGTGGACTACTATGAGACGAGAACTTTGGATGAACGATGGATCTTTAAAAGTTTACGTGTAGGATTCCATGATAGTATTCTCATGGAAACCTAAACACACACGAATTCGCAAACTTCGAGAAGTGAACTTGTCTGGAGATCGAGACCTGGCCAGGAGTGTACTACTATGAGACGAGAACTTCGCATGATCGATGGATCTTTAGCAGTTTACGCGTAATATTCCATGAGAATATTCTCAAGGACCCCTAAACACACACGAATTCTCAAACGTCGAGAAGTGAACTTGTCCGGAGATCGAAACCTGGCCAGGAGTGGACTACTATGAGACGAGAACTTTGGATGAACGATGGATCTTTAGAAGTTTACGCGTAATATTCCATGAGAATATTCTCATGAACCCCGAAACACACATGAATTCGCAAACTTCGAGAAGTGAAATTGTCCGGAAATCGAAACCTGGCCAGGAGTGTACTACTATGAGACGAGAACTTCGCATGAACGATGGGTATTTAGTAGTTCACGCGTAAGATTCCATGAGAATATTCTCATGGACCCCTAAACACACACGAATTCGCAAACTTCGAGAAGTGAACTTGTCCGAAGTTCGAAACCTGGCCAGGAGTGTACTACTATGAGACGAGAACTTCGCATGAACGATGGATCTTTAGCAGTTTACGCGTAAGATTCCATGAGAATATTCTCATGAACCTCTAAACACACACGAATTCGCAAACTTCGAGAAGTGAACTTGTCTTGAGATCGAAACCTGGCAAGGAGTAGACTACTATGAGACGAGAACTTCGCATGAACGATGGATCTTTAGCAGTTTACGCGTAAGATTCCATGAGAATATTCTCATAGACCCCTAAACACACACGAATTCGCAATTTTCGAGAAGTGAACTTTTCCGGAGATCGAAACCTGGCCCGGAGTGGACTACTATGAGACGAGAACTTCGCATGAATGATGGATCTTTAGCAGTTTACGCGTAGGATTCCATGAGAATATTCTCATGGACCCCTAAACACACACGAATTCGCAAACTTCGAGAAGTGAACTTGTCCGGAGATCGAGACCAGGCAAGGAGTGTACTACTATGAGACGAGAACTTCGCATGATCGATGGATCTTTAGCAGTTTACGCGTAAGATTCCATGAGAATATTCTCAAGGACCCCTAAACACACACGAATTCTCAAACGTCGAGAAGTGAACTTGTCCGGAGATCGAAACCTGGCCAGGAGTGGACTACTATGAGACGAGAACTTTGGATGAACGATGGATCTTTAGAAGTTTACGCGTAAGATTCCATGAGAATATTCTCATGAACCCCGAAACACACATGAATTCGAAAACTTCGAGAAGTGAACTTGTCCGGAAATCGAAACCTGGCCAGGAGTGTACTACTATGAGACGAGAACTTCGCATGAACGATGGGTATTTAGTAGTTCACGCGTAAGATTCCATGAGAATATTCTCATGGACCCCTAAACACACACGAATTCGCAAACTTCGAGAAGTGAACTTGTCCGAAGTTCGAAACCTGGCCAGGAGTGGACTACTATGAGACGAGAACTTTGCATGAACGATGGATCGTTAGCAGTTTACGTGTAGGATTCCATGAGAATATTCTCATGGACCCCTAAACACACACGAATTCTCAAACTTCGAGAAGTGAACTTGTCCGGAGATCGAGACCTGACCAGGAGTGTACTACTATGAGACGAGAACTTCGCATGAACGATAGATCTTTAGCAGTTTACGCGTAAGATTCCATGAGAATATTCTCATGAACCTCTAAACACACACGAATTCGCAAACTTCGAGAAGTGAACTTGTCTGGAGATCGAAACCTGGCCAGGAGTGGACTACTATGAGACGAGAACTTCGCATGAACGATAGATCTTTAGCAGTTTACGCGTAAGATTCCATGAGAACATTCTCATGGACCCCTAAACACACACGAATTCGGAAACTTTGAGAAGTGAACTTGTCCGGAGATCGAAACCTGGCCAGGAGTGGACTACTATGAAACGAGAACTTCGCATGAACGATGGATCTTTAGAAGTTTACGCGTACGATTCCATGAGAATATTCTCATGGACCCCTAAACACACACGAATTCGCAAACTTCGAGAAGTGAATTTGTCCGGAGATCGAGACCTGCCCGGGAGTGTAGTACTATGAGACGAGAACTTCGCATGAACGATGGATCTTTAGCAGTTTATGCGTAAGATTCCATGAGAATATTTTCATAGACCCCTAAACACACAAGAATTCGCAATTTTCGAGAAGTGAACTTTTCCGGAGATCGAAACCTGGCCCGGAGTGGACTACTATGAGACGAGAACTTTGCATGAATGATGGATCTTTAGCAGTTTACGCGTAGGATTCCATGAGAATATTCTCATGGACCCCTAAACACACACGAATTATCAAACTTCGAGAAGTGAACTTGTCCAGAGATCGAAACCTGTCCAGGAGGGAATACTATGAGACGAGAACTTTGGATGAACGATGGATCTTTAAAAGTTTACGCGTAAGATTCCATGAGAATATTCTCATGAGCCCCGAAACACGCAGGAATTCACAAACTTCGAGAAGTGAACTTTTCCGGAGATCGAAACCTGGCCAGGAGTGTACTACTATGAGACGAGAACTTCGCATGAACGATGGATCGTTTGCAGTTTACGCGTAGGATTCCATGAGAATATTCTCATGGAAACCTAAACACACACGAATTCGCAAATTTCGAGAAGTGAACTTGTCCGGGATCGAAACCTGGCCAGGAGTGTACTACTATGAGCCGAGAACTTTGCATGAACGATGGATCGTTAGCAGTTTACGCGTAGGATTCCATGAGAATATTCTCATGGACCCCTAAACACACATGAATTCGCAAACTTCGAGAAGTGAACTTGTCCGGAGATCGAGACCTGGCCAGGAGTGTACTACTATGAGACGAGAACTTCGCATGAACGATGGATCTTTAGCAGTTTACGCGTAAGATTCCATGAGAATATTCTCATGAACCTCTAAACACACACGAATTCGCAAACTTCGAGAAGTGAACTTGTCTTGAGATCGAAACCTGGCAAGGAGTAGACTACTATGAGACGAGAACTTCGCATGAACGATGGATCTTTAGCAGTTTACGCGTAAGATTCCATGAGAATATTCTCATAGACCCCTAAACACACACGAATTCGCAATTTTCGAGAAGTGAACTTTTCCGGAGATCGAAACCTGGCCCGGAGTGGACTACTATGAGACGAGAACTTCGCATGAATGATGGATCTTTAGCAGTTTACGCGTAGGATTCCATGAGAATATTATCATGGACCCCTAAACACACACGAATTCGCAAACTTCGAGAAGTAAACTTGTCCGGAGATCGAGACCTGGCCAGGAGTGGACTACTATGAGACGAGAACTTTGGATGAACGATGGATCTTTAAAAGTTTACGCGTAGGATTCCATGATAATATTCTCATGGAAACCTAAACACACACGAATTCGCAAACTTCGAGAAGTGAACTTGTCTGGAGATCGAGACCTGGCCAGGAGTGTACTACTATGAGACGAGAACTTCGCATGATCGATGGATCTTTAGCAGTTTACGCGTAAGATTCCATGAGAATATTCTCAAGGACCCCTAAACACACACGAATTCTCAAACGTCGAGAAGTGAACTTGTCCGGAGATCGAAACCTGGCCAGGAGTGGACTACTATGAGACGAGAACTTTGGATGAACGATGGATCTTTAGAAGTTTACGCGTAAGATTCCATGAGAATTTTCTCATGAACCCCGAAACACACATGAATTCGCAAACTTCGAGAAGTGAACTTGTCCGGAAATCGAAACCTGGCCAGGAGTGTACTACTATGAGACGAGAACTTCGCATGAACGATGGGTATTTAGTAGTTCACGCGTAAGATTCCATGAGAATATTCTCATGGACCCCTAAACACACACGAATTCGCAAACTTCGAGAAGTGAACTTGTCCGAAGTTCGAAACCTGGCCAGGAGTGGACTACTATGAGACGAGAACTTTGCATGAACGATGGATCGTTAGCAGTTTACGTGTAGGATTCCATGAGAATATTCTCATGGACCCCTAAACACACACGAATTCTCAAACTTCGAGAAGTGAACTTGTCCGGAGATCGAGACCTGGCCAGGAGTGTACTACTATGAGACGAGAACTTCGCATGAACGATGGATCTTTAGCAGTTTACGCGTAAGATTCCATGAGAATATTCTCATGAACCTCTAAACACACACGAATTCGCAAACTTCGAGAAGTGAACTTGTCTGGAGATCGAAACCTGGCCAGGATTGGACTACTATGAGACGAGAACTTCGCATGAACGATAGATCTTTAGCAGTTTACGCGTAAGATTCCATGAGAACATTGTCATGGACCCCTAAACACACACGAATTCGGAAACTTTGAGAAGTGAACTTGTCCGGAGATCGAAACCTGGCCAGGAGTGGACTACTATGAAACGAGAACTTCGCATGAACGATGGATCTTTAGAAGTTTACGCGTACGATTCCATGAGAATATTCTCATGGACCCCTAAACACACACGAATTCGCAAACTTCGAGAAGTGAATTTGTCCGGAGATCGAGACCTGGCCGGGAGTGTACTACTATGAGACGAGAACTTCGCATGAACAATGGATCTTTAGCAGTTTATGCGTAAGATTCCATGAGAATATTCTCATAGACCCCTAAACACACACGAATTCGCAATTTTCGAGAAGTGAACTTTTCCGGAGATCGAAACCTGGCCCGGAGTGGACTACTATGAGACGAGAACTTCGTATGAATGATGGATCTTTAGCAGTTTACGCGTAGGATTCCATGAGAATATTCTCATGGACCCCTAAACACACACGAATTATCAAACTTCGAGAAGTGAACTTGTCCAGAGATCGAAACCTGGCCAGGAGGGAATACTATGAGACGAGAACTTTGGATGAACGATGGATCTTTAAAAGTTTACGCGTAAGATTCCATGAGAATATTCTCATGAGCCCCGAAACACACAGGAATTCACAAACTTCGAGAAGTGAACTTTTCCGGAGATCGAAACCTGGCCAGGAGTGTACTACTATGAGACGAGAACTTCGCATGAACGATGGATCGTTTGCAGTTTACGCGTAGGATTCCATGAGAATATTCTCATGGAAACCTAAACACACACGAATTCGCAAATTTCGAGAAGTGAACTTGTCCGGGATCGAAACCTGGCCAGGAGTGTACTACTATGAGCCGAGAACTTTGCATGAACGATGGATCGTTAGCAGTTTACGCGTAGGATTCCATGAGAATATTCTCATGGACCCCTAAACACACATGAATTCGCAAACTTCGAGAAGTGAACTTGTCCGGAGATCGAGACCTGGCCAGGAGTGTACTACTATGAGACGAGAACTTCGCATGAACGATGGATCTTTAGCAGTTTACGCGTAAGATTCCATGAGAATATTCTCATGAACCTCTAAACACACACGAATTCGCAAACTTCGAGAAGTGAACTTGTCTTGAGATCGAAACCTGGCAAGGAGTAGACTACTATGAGACGAGAACTTCGCATGAACGATGGATCTTTAGCAGTTTACGCGTAAGATTCCATGAGAATATTCTCATAGACCCCTAAACACACACGAATTCGCAATTTTCGAGAAGTGAACTTTTCCGGAGATCGAAACCTGGCCCGGAGTGGACTACTATGAGACGAGAACTTCGCATGAATGATGGATCTTTAGCAGTTTACGCGTAGGATTCCATGAGAATATTATCATGGACCCCTAAACACACACGAATTCGCAAACTTCGAGAAGTAAACTTGTCCGGAGATCGAGACCTGGCCAGGAGTGGACTACTATGAGACGAGAACTTTGGATGAACGATGGATCTTTAAAAGTTTACGCGTAGGATTCCATGATAATATTCTCATGGAAACCTAAACACACACGAATTCGCAAACTTCGAGAAGTGAACTTGTCTGGAGATCGAAACCTGGATAGGAGTGGACTACTATGAGACGAGAACTTCGCATGAACGATAGATCTTTAGCAGTTCACGCGTAAGATTCCATGAGAACATTCTCATGGACCCCTAAACACACACGAATTCGGAAACTTTGAGAAGTGAACTTGTCCGGAGATCGAAACCTGGCCAGGAGTGGACTACTATGAGACGAGAACTTCGCATGAACGATGGATCTTTAGCAGTTTACGCGTACGATTCCATGAGAGTATTCTCATGGACCCCAAAACACACACGATTTCGCAAACTTCGAGAAGTGAACTTGTCCGGAGATCGAGACCTGGCCGGGAGTGTACTACTATGAGACGAGAACTTCGCATGAACGATGGATCTTTAGCAGTTTACGCGTAAGATTCCATGAGAATATTCTCATGGACACCTAAACACACACGAATTCGCAATTTTCGAGAAGTGAACTTTTCCGGAGATCGAAACCTGGCCCGGAGTGGACTACTATGAGACGAGAACTTCGCATGAATGATGGATCTATAGTAGTTTACGCGTAAGATTCCATGAG
Organism: Papaver somniferum; assembly: GCF_003573695.1. Taxonomy (NCBI): domain Eukaryota; kingdom Viridiplantae; phylum Streptophyta; class Magnoliopsida; order Ranunculales; family Papaveraceae; genus Papaver; species Papaver somniferum. Next base: position 259,614,338 of record NC_039364.1, on the reverse strand, counting down.
AATATCCTTAAACACACACGAATTCGCAAACTTCGAGAAGTGAACTTTTCCGGAGATTGAAACCTGGCCAGGAGTGTACTACTATGAGACGAGAACTTCGCATGAACGATGGATCGTTAGCAGTTTACGCGTAGGATTCCATGAGAATATTCTCATGGAAACCTAAACACACACGAATTCGCAAATTTCGAGAAATGAACTTGTCCGGAGATCGAAACCTGGCCAGGAGTGTACTACTATGAGACGAGAACTTTGCATGAACGATGGATCGTTAGCAGTTTACGCGTAGGATTCCATGAGAATATTCTCATGGACCCCTAAACACACACGAATTCGCAAACTTCGAGAAGTGAACTTGTCCGGAGATCGAGACCTGGCCAGGAGTGTACTACTATGAGATGAGAACTTCGCATGAACGATGGATCTTTATCTGTTTACGCGCAAGATTCCATGAGAATATTCTCATGAACCTCTAAACACACACGAATTCGCAAACTTCGAGAAGTTAACTTGTCTGGAGATCGAAACCTGGCCAGGAGTGTACTACTATGAGACGAGAACTTCGCATGAACGATGGATCGTTAGCAGTTTACGCGTAGGATTCCATGAGAATATTCTCATGGAAACCTAAACACACACGAATTCGCAAATTTCGAGAAGTGAACTTGTTCGGGATCGAAACCTGGCCAGGAGTGTACTACTATGAGCCGAGAACTTTGCATGAACGATGGATCGTTAGCAGTTTACGCGTAGGATTCCATGAGAATATTCTCATGGACCCCTAAACACACACAAATTCGCAAACTTCGAGAAGTGAACTTGTCCGGAGATCGAGACCTGGCCAGGAGTGTACTACTATGAGACGAGAACTTCGCATGAACGATGGATCTTTAGCAGTTTACGCGTAAGATTCCATGAGAATATTCTCATGAACCTCTAAACACACACGAATTCGCAAACTTCGAGAAGTGAACTTGTCTGGAGATCGAAACCTGGCAAGGAGTAGACTACTATGAGACGAGAACTTCGCATGAACGATGGATCTTTAGCAGTTTACGCGTAAGATTCCATGAGAATATTCTCATGGACCCCTAAACACACAAAAATTCGCAAACTTCGAGAAGTGAACTTGTCCGGAGATCGAAACCTGGCCAGGAGTGTACTACTATAAGACGAGAACTTTGCATGAACGATGGATCGTTAGCAGTTTACGCGTAGGATTCCATGATAATATTCTCATGGACCCCTATACAGACACGAATTCGCAAACTTAGAGAAGTGAACTTGTCCGGAGATCGAGACCTGTCCAGGAGTGCACTACTATGAGACGAGAACTTCGCATGAACGATGGATCTTTAGCAGTTTACGCGTAAGATACCATGAGAATATTCTCATGAACACCTAAACACACACGAATTCGCAATTTTCGAGAAGTGAACTTTTCCGGATATCGAAACCTGGCCCGGAGTGGACTACTATGAGACGAGAACTTCGCATGAATGATGGATCTATAGCAGTTTACACGTAAGATTCCATGAGAATATCCTTAAACACACACGAATTCACAAACTTCGAGAAGTGAACTTTTCCGGAGATCGAAACCTGGCCAGGAGTGGACTACTATGAGACGAGAACTTCGCATGAACGATGGATCTTTAGCAGTTTACGCGTACGATTCCATGAGAATATTCTCATGGACCCCTAAACACACACGAATTCGTAAACTTCGAGAAGTGAAGTTGTCCGGAGAACGAGACCTGGCCGGGAGTGTACTACTATGAGACGAGAACTTCGCATGAACGATGGATCTTTAGCAGTTTACGCGTAAGATTCCATGAGAATATTCTCATAGACCCCTAAACACACACGAATTCGCAATTTTCGAGAAGTGAACTTTTCCGGAGATCGAAACCTGGCCCGGAGTGGACTACTATGAGACGAGAACTTCGCATGAATGATGAATCTTTAGCAGTTTACGCGTAGGATTCCATGAGAATATTCTCATGGACCCCTAAACACACACGAATTCGCAAACTTCGAGAAGTGAACTTGTCCGGAGATCGAGACCTGGCCAGGAGTGGACTACTATGAGACGAGAACTTTGGATGAACGATGGATCTTTAAAAGTTTACGCGTAGGATTCCATGATAATATTCTCATGGAAACCTAAACACACACGAATTCGCAAACTTCGAGAAGTGAACTTGTCTGGAGATCGAAACCTGGATAGGAGTGGACTACTATGAGACGAGAACTTCGCATGAACGATAGATCTTTAGCAGTTCACGCGTAAGATTCCATGAGAACATTCTCATGGACCCCTAAACACACACGAATTCGGAAACTTTGAGAAGTGAACTTGTCCGGAGATCGAAACCTGGCCAGGAGTGGACTACTATGAGACGAGAACTTCGCATGAACGATGGATCTTTAGCAGTTTACGCGTACGATTCCATGAGAGTATTCTCATGGACCCCAAAACACACACGATTTCGCAAACTTCGAGAAGTGAACTTGTCCGGAGATCGAGACCTGGCCGGGAGTGTACTACTATGAGACGAGAACTTCGCATGAACGATGGATCTTTAGCAGTTTACGCGTAAGATTCCATGAGAATATTCTCATGGACACCTAAACACACACGAATTCGCAATTTTCGAGAAGTGAACTTTTCCGGAGATCGAAACCTGGCCCGGAGTGGACTACTATGAGACGAGAACTTCGCATGAATGATGGATCTATAGTAGTTTACGCGTAAGATTCCATGAGAATATCCTTAAACACACACGAATTCGCAAACTTCGAGAAGTGAACTTTTCCGGAGATTGAAACCTGGCCAGGAGTGTACTACTATGAGACGAGAACTTCGCATGAACGATGGATCGTTAGCAGTTTACGCGTAGGATTCCATGAGAATATTCTCATGGAAACCTAAACACACACGAATTCGCAAATTTCGAGAAATGAACTTGTCCGGAGATCGAAACCTGGCCAGGAGTGTACTACTATGAGACGAGAACTTTGCATGAACGATGGATCGTTAGCAGTTTACGCGTAGGATTCCATGAGAATATTGTCATGGACCCCTAAACACACACGAATTCGCAAACTTCGAGAAGTGAACTTGTCCGGAGATCGAGACCTGGCCAGGAGTGTACTACTATGAGACGAGAACTTCGCATGAACTATGGATCTTTATCTGTTTACGCGTAAGATTCCATGAGAATATTCTCATGAACCTCTAAACACACACGAATTCGCAAACTTCGAGAAGTGAACTTGTCTGGAGATCGAAACCTGGCCAGGAGTGTACTACTATGAGACCATAACTTTGCATGAACGATGGATCGTTAGCAGTTTACGCGTAGGATTCCATGAGAATATTCTCATGGACCCCTAAACAAACACGAATTCGCAAACTTCGAGAAGTGAACTTGTTCGGAGATCGAGACCTGTCCAGGAGTGTACTACTATGAGACGAGAACTTCGCATGAACGATGGTTCTTTAGCAGTTTACGCGTAAGATTCCATGAGAATATTCTCATGGACACCTAAACACACACGAATTCGCAAATTTCGAGAAGTGAACTTGTACGGAGATCGAAACCTGGCCAGGAGTGTACTACTATGAGACGAGAACTTCGCATGAACGATGGATCTTTAGCAGTTTACGCTTAATATTCCATGAGAATATTCTCATGGACCCCTAAACACACACGAATTATCAAACTTCGGGAAGTGAACTTGTCCAGAGATCGAAACCTGGCCAGGAGTGTACTACTATGAGACGAGAACTTCAGATGAACGATGGATCTTTAAAAGTTTACGCGTAAGATTCCATGAGAATATTCTCATGAGCCCCGAAACACACAGGAATTCGCAAACTTCGAGAAGTGAACTTGTCCGGGATCGAAACCTGGCCAGGAGTGTACTACTATGAGACGAGAACTTCGCATGAATGATGGGTCTTTAGCAGTTCACGCGTAAGATTCCATGAGAATATTCTCATGGATCCCTAAACACACACGAATTCGCAAACTTCGAGAAGTGAACTTGTCCGAAGATCGAAACCTGGCCAGGAGTGGACTACTATGAGACTAGAACTTCGCGTGAACGATGGATCTTTAGCAGTTTACGCGTAAGATTCCATGAGAATATTCTCATGGACCCCAAAACACACACAAATTCGCAAACTTCGAGAAGTGAACTTGTCCGGAGATCGAGACCTGGCCGGGAGTGTACTACTATGAGACGAGAACATCGCATGAACGATGGATCTTTAGCAGTTTACGCGTAGGATTCCATGAGAATATTATCATGGACCCCTAAACACACACGAATTATCAAACTTCGAGAAGTGAACTTGTCCAGAGATCGAAACCTGGCCAGGAGTGGACTACTATGAGACGAGAACTTTGGATGAACGATGGATCTTTAAAAGTTTACACGTAAGATTCCATGAGAATATTCTCATGAGCCCCGAAACACACAGGAATTCGCAAACTTCGAGAAGTGAACTTTTCCGGAGATCGAAACCTGGCCAGGAGTGTACTACTATGAGACGAGAACTTCGCATGAACGATGGATCGTTAGCAGTTTACGCGTAGGATTCCATGAGAATATTCTCATGGAAACCTAAACACACACGAATTCGCAAATTTCGAGAAGTGAACTTGTCCGGGATCGAAACCTGGCCAGGAGTGTACTACTATGAGCCGAGAACTTTGCATGAACGATGGATCGTTAGCACTTTACGCGTAGGATTCCATGAGAATATTCTCATGGACCCCTAAACACACACGAATTCGCAAACTTCGAGAAGTGAACTTTTCCGGAGATCGAAACCTGGCCAGGAGTGGAATACTATGAGACTAGAACTTTGCATGAACGATGGATCGTTAGCAGTTTACGCGTAGGATTCCATGAGAATATTCTCATGGACCCCTAAACACACACGAATTCGCAAACTTCGAGAAGTGAATTTGTTCGGAGATCGAGACCTGGCCGGGAGTGTACTACTATGAGACGAGAACTTCGCATGAACGATGGATCTTTAGCATTTTACGCGTAAGATTCCATGAGAATATTCTCATGAACACCTAAACACACACGAATTCGCAAACTTCGAGAAGTGAACTTTTCCGGAGATCGAAACCTGGCCAGGAGTGGAATACTATGAGACTAGAACTTTGCATGAACGATGGATCGTTAGCAGTTTACGCGTAGGATTCCATGAGAATATTCTCATGGACCCCTAAACACACACGAATTCGCAAACTTCGAGAAGTGAACTTGTCCGGAGATCGAGACCAGGCAAGGAGTGTACTACTATGAGACGAGAACTTCGCATGATCGATGGATCTTTAGCAGTTTACGCGTAAGATTCCATGAGAATATTCTCAAGGACCCCTAAACACACACGAATTCTCAAACGTCGAGAAGTGAACTTGTCCGGAGATCGAAACCTGGCCAGGAGTGGACTACTATGAGACGAGAACTTTGGATGAACGATGGATCTTTAGAAGTTTACGCGTAAGATTCCATGAGAATTTTCTCATGAACCCCGAAACACACATGAATTCGCAAACTTCGAGAAGTGAACTTGTCCGGAAATCGAAACCTGGCCAGGAGTGTACTACTATGAGACGAGAACTTCGCATGAACGATGGGTATTTAGTAGTTCACGCGTAAGATTCCATGAGAATATTCTCATGGACCCCTAAACACACACGAATTCGCAAACTTCGAGAAGTGAACTTGTCCGAAGTTCGAAACCTGGCCAGGAGTGGACTACTATGAGACGAGAACTTTGCATGAACGATGGATCGTTAGCAGTTTACGCGTAGGATTCCATGAGAATATTCTCATGGACCCCTAAACACACACGAATTCTCAAACTTCGAGAAGTGAACTTGTCCGGAGATCGAGACCTGGCCAGGAGTGTACTACTATGAGACGAGAACTTCGCATGAACGATGGATCTTTAGCAGTTTACGCGTAAGATTCCATGAGAATATTCTCATGAACCTCTAAACACACACGAATTCGCAAACTTCGAGAAGTGAACTTGTCTGGAGATCGAAACCTGGCCAGGATTGGACTACTATGAGACGAGAACTTCGCATGAACGATAGATCTTTAGCAGTTTACGCGTAAGATTCCATGAGAACATTCTCATGGACCCCTAAACACACACGAATTCGGAAACTTTGAGAAGTGAACTTGTCCGGAGATCGAAACCTGGCCAGGAGTGGACTACTATGAAACGAGAACTTCGCATGAACGATGGATCTTTAGAAGTTTACGCGTACGATTCCATGAGAATATTCTCATGGACCCCTAAACACACACGAATTCGCAAACTTCGAGAAGTGAATTTGTCCGGAGATCGAGACCTGGCCGGGAGTGTACTACTATGAGACGAGAACTTCGCATGAACGATGGATCTTTAGCAGTTTATGCGTAAGATTCCATGAGAATATTTTCATAGACCCCTAAACACACACGAATTCGCAATTTTCGAGAAGTGAACTTTTCCGGAGATCGAAACCTGGCCCGGAGTGGACTACTATGAGACGAGAACTTCGCATGAATGATGGATCTTTAGAAGTTTACGCGTAGGATTCCATGAGAATATTCTCATGGACCCCTAAACACACACGAATTATCAAACTTCGAGAAGTGAACTTGTCCAGAGATCGAAACCTGGCCAGGAGGGAATACTATGAGACGAGAACTTTGGATGAACGATGGATCTTTAAAAGTTTACGCGTAAGATTCCATGAGAATATTCTCATGAGCCCCGAAACACACAGGAATTCGCAAACTTCGAGAAGTGAACTTTTCCGGAGATCGAAACCTGGCCAGGAGTGTACTACTATGAGACGAGAACTTCGCATGAACGATGGATCGTTAGCAGTTTACGCGTAGGATTCCATGAGAATATTCTCATGGAAACCTAAACACAAACGAATTCGCAAATTTCGAGAAGTGAACTTGTCCGGGATCGAAACCTGGCCAGGAGTGTACTACTATGAGACGAGAACTTTGCATGAACGATGGATCGTTAGCAGTTTACGCGTAGGATTCCATGAGAATATTCTCATGGACCCCTAAACACACACGAATTCGCAAACTTCGAGAAGTGAACTTGTCCGGAGATCGAGACCTGGCCAGGAGTGTACTACTATGAGACGAGAAATTCGCATGAACGATGGATCTTTAGCAGTTTACGCGTAAGATTCCATGAGAATATTCTCATGAACCTCTAAACACACACGAATTCGCAAACTTCGAGAAGTGAACTTGTCTGGAGATCGAAAACTGGCAAGGAGTGGACTACTATGAGACGAGAACTTCGCATGAACGATGGATCTTTAGCAGTTTACGCGTAAGATTCCATGAGAATATTCTCATGGACACCTAAACACACACGAATTCGCAATTTTCGAGAAGTGAACTTTTCCGGAGATCGAAACCTGACCCGGAGTGGACTACTATGAGACGAGAACTTCGCATGAATAATGGATCTATAGCAGTTTACGCGTAAAATTCCATGAGAATATCCTTAAACACATACGAATTCGCAAACTTCGAGAAGTGAACTTTTTCGGAGATCGAAACCTGGCTAGGAGTGTACTACTATGAGACGAGAACTTCGCATGAACGATGGATCGTTAGCAATTTACGCGTAGGATTCCATGAGAATATTCTCATGGAAACCTAAACACACACGAATTCGCAAATTTCGAGAAGTGAACTTTTCCGGAGATCGAGACCTGTCCAGGAGTGTACTACTATGAGACGAGAACTTCGCTTGAACGGTGGATCTTTAGAAGTTTACGCGTAAGATTCCATGAGAATATTCTCATGGACACCTAAACACACAAAAATTCGCAAACTTCGAGAAGTGAACTTGTCCGGAGATCGAGACCTGGCCGGGAGTGTACTACTATGAGACGAGAACATCGCATGAATGATGGATCTTTAGCAGTTTACGCATAAGATTCCATGAGAATATTCTCATAGACCCCTAAACACACACGAATTCGCATTTTTCGAGAAGTGAACTTTTCCGGAGATCGAAACCTGGCCCGGAGTGGACTACTATGAGAAGAGAACTTCGCATGAATGATGGATCTTTAGCAGTTTACTCGTAGGATTCCATGAGAATATTCTCATGGACCCCTAAACACACACGAATTATCAAACTTCGAGAAGTGAACTTGTCTAGAGATTGAAACCTGGCCAGGAGTGGACTACTATGAGAAGAGAACTTTGGATGAACGATGGATCTTTAAAAGTTTACGCGTAAGATTACATGAGAATATTCTCATGAGCCCCGAAACACACAGGAATTCGCAAACTTCGAGAAGTGAACTTTTCCGGAGATCGAAACCTGGCCAGGAGTGTACTACTATGAGACGAGAACTTCGCATGAACGATGGATCGTTAGCAGTTTACGCGTAGGATTCCATGAGAATATTCTCATGGAAACCTAAACACAAACGAATTCGCAAATTTCGAGAAGTGAACTTGTCCGGGATCGAAACCTGGCCAGGAGTGTACTACTATGAGACGAGAACTTTGCATGAACGATGGATCGTTAGCAGTTTACGCGTAGGATTCCATGAGAATTTTCTCCTGGACCCCTAAACACACACGAATTCGCAAACTTCGAGAAGTGAACTTGTCCGGAGATCGAGACCTGGCCAGGAGTGTACTACTATGAGACGAGAACTTCGCATGAACGATGGATCTTTAGCAGTTTACGCGTAAGATTCCATGAGAATATTCTCATGAACCTCTAAACACACACAAATTCGCAAACTTCGAGAAGTGAACTTGTCTGGAGATCGAAACCTGGCAAGGAGTGGACTACTATGAGACGAGAACTTCGCATGAACGATGGATCTTTAGCAGTTTACGCGTAAGATTCCATGAGAATTTTCTCATGGACACCTAAACACACACGAATTCGCAATTTTCGAGAAGTGAACTTTTCCGGAGATCGAAACCTGGCCCGGAGTGGACTACTATGAGACGAGAACTTCGCATGAATGATGGATCT
>NC_039364.1:258230500-258239295 GCF_003573695.1 Papaver somniferum | reverse complement strand
AAAGCTTAAAGCGAAAAGCGAAAAGAGAAGAAAAAAGGACAATTTTAGGATTTAATTTTTAATTTTTTTAGAGTGTGTGAGGAAAACTGTAATTTTTTTTTATTTATTTTGGACTTTGGACTTTAAAAATTGGACTTTATTTTTTTAACCCTACGGAAGGGTATTATTAAAAAAAAAAAAAATTATTATTATATAAACTGTGTGCAGGGAAGGACGACGATTACTATATCGTCTCGGCCCCTCGGGTTCGCACACGGCATAGGAGTCGTGGCCCGAGTCGACTTCAGCGGTTCTTCGCCCGTCTGGTACGGGAGGTAAAATTCTAAACACCCGCGAATCTCCTGCAAGCGGGTTACTGGACTCCTTAAGGTGAATATATGTTGAGGACTTGAATATAGACTGTTTTTAAATTCCTAGTAAAGGGCAAGGACTGGACCATATAAGATAAGGGTTCGGATTTCATCACCGCTCCCTTCTTGCCCGCCTTAGGAAAACGAAACCTAAAGCGAACCTAAGCCTAAAATTTGGACTAGAAAGAGACCTATAGGGTATCGAGCTTAACAGGACAATCATTCGAAAAATATTGGTTACTCTTTTAAGCACACCTCGAAGTTCTTGACGGTTTCTGCGAGTTGAATGCGTGACTGCGCCGCATTGGATCGGTGAGGTTTTGGGTATCAAAGCTCCTCTGAGCTTCCCTCGCCTCGATTCAACTTGCTTAAACTCGGATTGATTCCAGAGGGGTTTGCTCAAATTGTAACGAATTCTCTTTCGAAGGATTAGAAGCTGGTCTAGAAACAATCTAAGTGGAGCCATCATGCTTTTTGTTTGCTAGAAATCTTTAGGTTTGCTTTGGTGGAGTAGAGTCGGCCTTGTTTGTGATTGTATAGAATACCTCTGTAGTTTATATTTCTTCGGTGATGAATCCTTTTGAGGAGACGCCACCTGCAATGACGTTGCGAGAATATATGTCTAGAAATTCTCGTTATCAAGAGATGTCTTCGGAAATGACTCTTGGTGAATATATGCGTGGGCAGCGATATATGGATACTCCAACTTTTATTGAGGAATCACCTCTAACGATCTATGAGAAATATTATAAACATAGACCATGTAGTTTGGAACAAAGATTGAGAATTCTTGAATTTCAAAAATTGTATCATGATGATGAGGATAGTGATGATGAAGAATCTGAAATATGTGGGAATAGTGATCAGGAATTTGTTACCCCAGTTGAGCCTTATAATGATTATATTATTTCTGGTTCAGATCCTAATAATTTTAAAAATTATTCACCTATTCAAAAGGACGAGGATTTGACTAGAGATACCCCCGTTTCAGACGATGTAGTATGTCCTGTTTACGAAACCGATGATGGTTTAGAGGAACCAGTTTATCTTGAGATCGAGTCAAACGATTTAGAAACAATAGTCTTAGATGAACTCGTAGAGATTAGCGAGGATGAACCCGACTTAGAAAAATCAATTGCCGACCTAGAAATTAGGGTGGTTATGACCAGTCTATCTAGAGACGTCGAAAACTCTAAGTTTGGGGGTGAGTATCATTCTCCATGTGCTTTAACTCTTAGTAAGGTCCCTCACTTGGGACTTGACATCAATGCCTCAACCATCTTACAAGATTATCTTCATAATCGTTTTCCAGAACCTAATGATATCCAACAAGAGTCTCAACTGTTAGAAACCCATCCTCTGGTTGATGTGGTTAACCCAGGCAATAATACCAAGATTGATTTTGTTTTCCCACCAAATAGTTTTCTTCCATATGTGGGAACATATAGATTTCAAATGTGTCGAATATTAAGTTGTGAGACTAAACCTAAATGCTTTAGGAAATTAGAATCGACACATTTGCTTAAGAATGACCACTACTCTCACTGTGGTCAATTATATAAGTCAAACCTGATTGACTTAAAGGATCCTCAGTTATTTAGGTTATTATTATTTTGTGATTCTAAGTTCTTATTTGAGTTTTTCCAGACTCTAGGACCTAATAATTTGGATCCAACCTATGAGGAAATGCATCCGAGGAAAATATTTTATTTAGACCCTTTCATAGAACCTGAACCTGAACCGCAATTAGATATAAATATCTTAATCAGGAAACTAGATAAGGGCATGTTATTCTTGTTCACTTTCTTCCTCTGGTCAGCTCTTTTTCGTTTTGAAGACCCACAATTATTTCGACTGTTACTTTATGGTTCGAGTTGACTAATCCTTTCCTAAGTCTGGCTGAAGACTTTAAACTTAGCACTTCTTGGGAGGTAACCCAATATTCTTGCAACACGGTAATATCTTTCCTTATCTCTTTTGCTTCAAATGGTAACAGTTTCTCCTTGTTCATGCTTTTAATTTCATCTTAGAACATTGAGGACAATGTTAGATTTAAGTTTGGGGGTATGAGAGAAACTTTTTAGTTGCAGTATGAATAAATAAACTCCAGAGCTTAGAAATTTATGCCTATTTAGGATTGCACTAACTAATCTAAGTGGATGGAAGCATTTTGGTTGTAGGAGTTTGAGGAACCAATCTGATTAGATGGAAACATCTAAAAGAGTCTATTCATAAAAGCACAGAGCTCAGGTGTTAGAAATAACATGATAGTTTCACCATATCTCGTTGAGTCCTTTTCACTTCTATTTTTATTTTATTTTGTTTTTAAACTATGTTTCTCTAAGTGATAGGTGGGGCCCACGATTCAAGTTGTTACCAATGCTAGGGTGAATTAGAGTGATTGAGATACCATGAAAAAAAAAAAGTTGAAAAAGAAAAAGAGAAAAGAGAAAAAAAAAATGGTAGTTACCAAAAAGTAGAAAAAAAAAAGAAAGAGAATATTGAGACCAGACCATTTGACCAAAAGGAATAAATTCAATAAAGTCGACCACTGGTACCCTTGTATATGCCAGTTGTGTTGACCTAGAGTTAGGTTATCGACCACTGATACCCTTGTATATGCCAGTGTGTTGATATTAGTCAGACTGGTATCTCAATCCATTAGGATAGGTTCATTTTGGCGGAGGCCTTCAGACAGATATGGGAAACGTCGTTCACTTAGTAAACATCAAAACCATCTATGTTTTCTATATCCATCTTCTTGATCTATCCATGTGATTAGTTTTGACTCCGAATATGATGTCCATAGTGCAACTATCTGAGTAGAGCTCTGTCACTTTATATGAATTTTAGTATGCTTGAGTGCAAACTCGTGTACATCAATTGGAATTTCGCATCAGGGTACTTCTTCCTGTAGTCAATAAGTATGCCAACCAAGGAGATTCTTTAGTGCCTTCCAAGGTTCTGCGTAGATAGCTAAGCTCTGGAGTATTAAGGTTTTGTGGGTACACCTCTGGTAAACCTCCCGGAGACAACACTCCGCCACTAGGGCCACCTAGTGGTTTAACGGCTTACTGCACGTGCTAAGTGTAGTCATTTTATTTTAGATTAGATTTGCTCGAGGACTAGCAAATAATAAGTTTGGGGGTATTTGATAGACGCATTTATGTGTCTAATTTGTCCCAATTGTTTATATTGTTAGTGCTCGATTTTGTACTTATTTGGTTATTTTATGTCTTTGTAGGTGTTTTTGGAGAAATAAGCTTTTGCGGCGAAATTGGCTCAAAATGTGGCATTTGAACCTCCGTAGATAACGTACCAGAAGCACCCCAGAAATACCCCGGAGGAACCCTGAAAAAGTGTTGAAAATATCCCAGAAAAATTACTATTTGCACCCAAGGGGAAAGTGTTATTCAGACTCTCACTATGGATAAGGGGTAACCCAATTCGGACATGTGCTAAAGGGACACCAGAACTGGATAAGGGGGAGGTCACCTTCACCGTTTGAAAACAAATTTTGGCGGGAAAATTTCCTTTCACCAGACAGATTTAGGGTTGGATTTTCGGACGAGTTTTAATGAGATTCAATCACTGATTCTCATGGGATGGACGTGATATGGATATACAATTCTAGTATGGATGATTTCATGGGCTTAATTGGGCTAGAATATCCGGGAGAAGCAATCAAAGTTAAAACAGAGAGACGTGTCCTGTTGTGCACTTTCAAAGATTTTGTGGAGATTTTGGGAGAGTTTTACGCTGGATAATCATGTATTTGGTCCTGTTCAAGTCATAGGAAGAGTTTGGTGGCTATTTTATAGCTAACAGACGCGTACAAACACTGACAGAGGTGATTATTGTTTCAACGGCAGAGAAGAAAAAAAAAGAGATTCTATCGGGATTTCTTTGAGCTGTGAAGTATATAAGAGGTGTAGAGAAGTTAGAAAAGATTTTTTCGAGAGTTTGGGGAGGTTTGGAGGCGATCAGAGAGGCGCAGGAGGAGTTGCAGAGAAGTTACCTGCTGCTGCTGCTGCTGCCATTAACACGCCTGAAGAACACGAAGAACGGACTCTCAGCAGCAGTCGTTTATCAACAGAAACATCGACTGTCCATTGTGGGTCGTAGTTCTTCAACGACAACAGCAACTCAGCTCTGTCGTTGATTCTGGACGTCTTCTGTGGGTCGCATAGTTCTGTTTTACATCAATTTCTTGTATTTCTCTTCATTGTAAAACACTTTTGAGCATCAATGAATTATTTTGAGAGCATTTTTACTATGATGAGTTAAACCCCAACACTGGGGCGACGGAGGAGGCCGAGCTTCATAAATGGGTAATTTTATTAATTCTTTTTAAGACTTTTGCATTAAAAATTAATTGAAATATGATTTGATTAAATTGGGTGTTATTTGATTAGATGGGTCATGCTTAGCTTAGTTGATTTGATGTTCCATGCTTAACATTTACAACCAATGTTTTGAGAATCGACTTTGGCAAAATAAGAGTCCATATATGTTTTGAGCTATTATTGTTGAGAATAAATCATTAAGCCTTATGTTATGAAGATTGGCCGAATCATTAGTCCCAGTACCTCTCTACCAATTTGTCAATATTTGTATATATATTTTTAAATCTAAAAATCCATTACCTTCACAAGTTCGAGTTTGAACGATACCCCTTATCATCATTACTACAACCACCAAAAAATCTTTTATCAAAATGGCGCCGCCGACGCGGATTTGTGCTTAGGTAGAATTTTTAGGTTTTTTTTTTTTTTTTTTTATTATTATTTGTTCCTTTTTACTTTGTCTTTTTGTCTTTGATTTACAGGTTCGAAGTGGAGCACTAAGGACTTGGAGAGGAAAAAGCTTAAAGCGAAAAGCGAAAAGAGAAGAAAAAAGGACAATTTTAGGATTTAATTTTTAATTTTTAATTTTTTTTAGAGTGTGTGAGGAAAACTGTAATTTTTTTTTATTTATTTTGGACTTTAAAATTGGACTTTATTTTTTTAACCCTACGGAAGGGTATTATTAAAAAAAAAAAAATTATTATTATATAAACTGTGTGCAGGGAAGGACGACGATTACTATATCGTCTCGGCCCCTCGGGTTCGCACACGGCATAGGAGTCGTGGCCCGAGTCGACTTCAGCGGTTCTTCGCCCGTCTGGTACGGGAGGTAAAATTCTAAACACCCGCGAATCTCCTGCAAGCGGGTTACTGGACTCCTTAAGGTGAATATATGTTGAGGACTTGAATATGGACTGTTTTTAAATTCCTAGTAAAGGGCAAGGACTGGACCATATAAGATAAGGGTTCGGATTTCATCACCGCTCCCTTCTTGCCCGCCTTAGGAAAACGAAACCTAAAGCGAACCTAAGCCTAAAATTTGGACTAGAAAGAGACCTATAGGGTATCGAGCTTAACAGGACAATCATTCGAAAAATATTGGTTACTCTTTTAAGCACACCTCGAAGTTCTTGACGGTTTCTGCGAGTTGAATGCGTGACTGCGCCGCATTGGATCGGTGAGGTTTTGGGTATCAAAGCTCCTCTGAGCTTCCCTCGCCTCGATTCAACTTGCTTAAACTCGGATTGATTCCAGAGGGGTTTGCTCAAATTGTAACGAATTCCCTTTCGAAGGATTAGAAGCTGGTCTAGAAACAATCTAAGTGGAGCCATCATGCTTTTTGTTTGCTAGAAATCTTTAGGTTTTCTTTGGTGGAGTCGAGTCGGCCTTGTTTGTGATTGTATAGAATACCTCTGTAGTTTATATTTCTTCGGTGATGAATCCTTTTGAGGAGACGCCACCTGCGATGACGTTGCGAGAATATATGTCTAGAAATTCTCGTTATCAAGAGATGTCTTCGGAAATGACTCTTGGTGAATATATGCGTGGGCAGCGATATATGGATACTCCAACTTTTATTGAGGAATCACCTCTAACGATCTATGAGAAATATTATAAACATAGACCATGTAGTTTGGAACAAAGATTGAGAATTCTTGAATTTCAAAAATTGTATCATGATGATGAGGATAGTGATGATGAAGAATCTGAAATATGTGGGAATAGTGATCAGGAATTTGTTACCCCAGTTGAGCCTTATAATGATTATATTATTTCTGGTTCAGATCCTAATAATTTTAAAAATTATTCACCTATTCAAAAGGACGAGGATTTGACTAGAGATACCCCCGTTTCAGACGATGTAGTATGTCCTGTTTACGAAACCGATGATGGTTTAGAGGAACCAGTTTATCTTGAGATCGAGTCAAACGATTTAGAAACAATAGTCTTAGATGAACTCGTAGAGATTAGCGAGGATGAACCTGACTTAGAAAAATCAATTGCCGACCTAGAAATTAGGGTGGTTATGACCAGTCTATCTAGAGACATCGAAAACTCTAAGTTTGGGGGTGAGTATCATTCTCCATGTGCTTTAACTCTTAGTAAGGTCCCTCACTTGGGACTTGACATCAATGCCTCAACCATCTTACAAGATTATCTTCATAATCGTTTTCCAGAACCTAATGATATCCAACAAGAGTCTCAACTGTTAGAAACCCATCCTCTGGTTGATGTGGTTAACCCAGGCAATAATACCAAGATTGATTTTGTTTTCCCACCAAATAGTTTTCTTCCATATGTGGGAACATATAGATTTCAAATGTGTCGAATATTAAGTTGTGAGACTAAACCTAAATGCTTTAGGAAATTAGAATCGACACATTTGCTTAAGAATGACCACTACTCTCACTGTGGTCAATTATATAAGTCAAACCTGATTGACTTAAAGGATCCTCAGTTATTTAGGTTATTATTATTTTGTGATTCTAAGTTCTTATTTGAGTTTTTCCAGACTCTAGGACCTAATAATTTGGATCCAACCTATGAGGAAATGCATCCGAGGAAAATATTTTATTTAGACCCTTTCATAGAACCTGAACCGCAATTAGATATAAATATCTTAATCACGAAACTAGATAAGGGCATGTTATTCTTGTTCACTTTCTTGGGTTATTGTAGTTTCCTCTGGTCAGCTCTTTTTCGTTTTGAAGACCCACAATTATTTCGACTGTTACTTTATGGTTCGAGTTGACTAATCCTTTCCTAAGTCTGGCTGAAGACTTTAAACTTAGCACTTCTTGGGAGGTAACCCAATATTCTTGCAACACGGTAATATCTTTCCTTATCTCTTTTGCTTCAAATGGTAACAGTTTCTCCTTGTTCATGCTTTTAATTTCATCTTAGAACATTGAGGACAATGTTAGATTTAAGTTTGGGGGTATGGGAGAAACTTTTTAGTTGCAGTATGAATAAATAAACTCCAGAGCTTAGAAATTTATGCCTATTTAGGATTGCACTAACTAATCTAAGTGGATGGAAGCATTTTGGTTGTAGGAGTTTGAGGAACCAATCTGATTAGATGGAAACATCTAAAGAGTCTATTCATAAAAGCACAGAGCTCAGGTGTTAGAAATAACATGATAGTTTCACCATATCTCGTTGAGTCCTTTTCACTTCTATTTTTATTTTATTTTGTTTTTAAACTATGTTTCTCTAAGTGATAGGTGGGGCCCATGATTCAAGTTGTTACCAATGCTAGGGTGAATTAGAGTGATTGAGATACCATGAAAAAAAAAAAAAAAAATTGAGACCAGACCATTTGACCAAAAGGAATAAATTCAATAAAGTCGACCACTGGTACCCTTGTATATGCCAGTTGTGTTGACCTAGAGTTAGGTTATCGACCACTGGTACCCTTGTATATGCCAGTGTGTTGATATTAGTCAGACTAGTATCTCAATCCATTAGGATAGGTTCATTTTGGCGGAGGCCTTCAGACAGATATGGGAAACGCCGTTCACTTAGTAAACATCAAAACCATCTATGTTTTCTATATCCATCTTCTTGATCTATCCATGTGATTAGTTTTGACTCCGAATATGATGTCCATAGTTCAACTATCTGAGTAGAGCTCTGTCACTTTATATGAATTTTAGTATGCTTGAGTGCAAACTCGTGTACAACAATTGGAATTTCGCATCAGGGTACTTCTTCCTGTAGTCAATAAGTATGTCAACCAAGGAGATTCTTTAGTGCCTTCCAAGGTTCTGCGTAGATAGCTAAGGTCTGGAGTACAGGTTTTGTGGGTACACCTCTGGTAAACCCACCCGAGACTATAACTCGGCCACTAGGGCCACCTAGGGGTTTAAAGGCTTATTGCATACGCTAAATGCAATCGACGATGCCTGCGACAGTGAGTTAGGATTTTATTTTCTATTTGATTTGCTCGGGACTAGCAAATAATAAGTTTGGGGGTATTTGATAGACGCATTTATGTGTCTAATTTGTCCCAATTGTTTATATTGTTAGTGCTCGATTTTGTACTTATTTGGTTATTTTATGTCTTTGTAGGTGTTTTTGGAGAAATAAGCTTTTGCGG